>NW_007231177.1:0-7596 GCF_000164805.1 Carlito syrichta | reverse complement strand
TTGTTGAGAATTTTAGCATCTATGTTCATCAAAGATATTGGCCTGTAGTTCTCTTTCTTTGTTGGATCTTTACCTGGCTTGGGTATCAATGTGATGTTGGCTTCGTAAAATGATTTGGGGAGAGTTCCATCTTTTTCAATCGCCTGGAATACCTTCAGTAGGATGGTATCAGCTCCTCCTTAAATGTCTGTAGAATTCTGCTGGAAAGCCATCTGGACCAGGGCTTTTTTTGTAGGAAGTTTTCTTATTATGTGGTCGATTTCCTTGATTGTTATTGGTTTATTTAGGGTCTCAATTTCTTCTTGTTCCAACCTAGGTAGGTTGTGTGATGTCAGAAAGTCTTCCAATTCCTTCTGGTTTTCAAGTTTGTTTCCATACAAGTGTACGTAGTAGTCTCTAATGATCTTTTGTATTTCTTCAGGGTCAGATGTGACTTCATCTTTTGTGTTTCTGATTATGCTTATTTGGTTTTTTTCTCATTTTTTCTTGGTCAGTCTAGCTAGGGGACCATCAGTCTTGTTTACCCTTTCAAAGAACCAGCTTTTTGTTTCATTGATTTTTTGTATTATCTTTTTGTCTTCTATGTCCTGGATTTGGGCTTTTATTTTGGTGATCTGGATTCTTCTGCTGAAATTACGGTTTTTGTGGTCTTGCTTTTCCAGCTTCTTTAGGTGGCTTGTTAGGTTGTCAATTTCTGTTCCTTCCATTTTCCTCATGTGTGTTTGTAGGGATATAAATTCCCCTCTTATTACAGCTTTTAAGGCAACCCAGAGATTTTGGTAAGATGTTTCTTTATTTTCATTTGTTTCCAGGTATCTTTTGATCTCTATTTTGATGTCATCATTGACCCAGGAGTTATTTAGCATCATGCTGTTTAGTGTCTATGTCTTTGTGGGTTTTAGGGGGACTTTGTTGGTTTCAATGTTTATTTTTATTCCACTGTGGTCCGAGAAGGTGCATGGCAGAATTTCAGTCCTTTTAAATTTGCTTATACTTGATTTGTGTCCAATTATGTGGTCGATCTTAGAATATGTTCCATGTGGTGATGAGTAGAATGTGTATTCTGTGGTCTTTGGATGGAGTGTTCTATAGGTATCAATTAAGTCCATTTGGTCCAGAGTCTCATTGAGGTTCTGGATCTCCTTGCTGATTTTTTTTCCTGATGATCTGTCTAAGGTTGTGAGTGGTGTATTAAAGTCCCCAGTTATTATGGTGTTAGAGTCAATGTCTTTCTTTAGTTTTCCTAGAAGTTGCTTTATGAATGTTGGTGCGCCTATGTGGGTGTATATATGTTTAGGAGAGATATTTCTTGTTGATGGAGTGAACCTTTTATCATTATGTAGTGGCCCTCTGTATCTTTTTAAATTTTTGATAGCTTAAATGGTAGTTTGTCTGAAATAGGATCGCGTCTCCTCCCTTCTTTGTGTCCATTCGCCTGAAAATTTGTTCCCCATCCTCCTACTTTGAGTCTGTGTATGTCCTTTCTAGTGAGATGGGTCTCTTGAAGGCAGTATATTGTTGCCTGGTGATATTTTATCCATTTTGTCATTCTATGTCTTTTCAGTGGTGCATTTAGTGCATTCACATTCAGACTAATTATTGAAATGTGAGAGTTCATCCCTATCATGGAGTTCTTATTGAGTTATTGTTCTTCCACTTGGTTTTTTCTTTTTTCTTTTTCTTTTTTTTTTTTTGTCTTTCTTTCGCTTTTGGGGTTGGTTCGTGTATATTTTATTCTTTTCCCTGTACTCTTGTGAAGAACGTTGTCTTTTTTCCTTTTCTTCTGTGTTTAGTACTTTCTTAAGTGTTTCATGTAGAGATGGTTTTGTGGCTGCATAAGTTCTTAGGGATTGGATATCTGGGAAAGATTTTAATTCTCCTCACTGATGAAGCTTAGCTTGGCTGGGTAGGTTATTCTTGGTTGAAATTGTTTATCCTTTAGGACTTTGAAGATAGGGCTCCAAGCTCTCGTAGTCTGCAGAGGGTTTCTGCAGATAAATCTGCTGCTATTCTGATTGGTCTTCCATGGTGGGTGATCTGGCTTTTTCTCTTGCTGCCTTTAGGATTTTTTCTTTTGTGCCTACTTTATTTAGGTGAATTATTATGTGTCTACAGGTTGGTCTTCTCATTTGTTGTCTTGCAGGGGTTCTCTGAATCTCTTGTGTTTGAATTTTTGCATCACTGATTAGATGAGGGAAATTTTCTTGAATGATCTCGTGGAAAGTTTGTTCCAATGTGGTCTCTGTTTCTCTTTCTGCCTCAGGGAGTCCGATTATTCTTAGGTTAGGCCTCTTGAGGTAGTCACTCATCTCTTGAAGGTTTTGTTCTGTCTTTTTTAGCTTATTTTCTGTGTTTTTAAGAGTTTGGGTTATTTCTATATTTTGGTCCTCAAGCTCTGAGATTCTTTCTTCTGCTTGGGTAATTCTGCTTTCCATGCTTATCAATTTGTTATTTATTTCATTCACAGTATTCTTTATTACTGTTATCTCA
Source organism: Carlito syrichta (assembly GCF_000164805.1). Lineage (NCBI taxonomy): Eukaryota > Metazoa > Chordata > Mammalia > Primates > Tarsiidae > Carlito > Carlito syrichta. The sequence continues at coordinate 5,106 of NW_007231177.1, read as the reverse complement.
GATATCAGCTCCTTCCTAGTTTCTTCTTGTGTCTCCTCAATTCTTTTTAGTCTCTCCATTATTGTTTTGATATCTACATTTGCATTTTGAGACCCTTCATTCTGGGGACTTTTCATTGTTTGTATTCCAAAGTCAATTTTCTCATTGTCTGCTATACCAGACGTCTGGGAGAGACCCATACTCTTCTTTTGGTTTTTCTTCATTTCTGTAGTTTTTTCTCCCTTTACCCCTTTCCCTCCCCCTCTTCAATTCTGTTTTTGGGGGAAGGTGGGGTTGCTTTTATTTCTCTTCTGCAATGACCTGTTCTTCCTTATGAGGGTCTTCTGGTTTTGTTCACTTTTCCCTCTGCTTTACAGTCTGTCTATTCAGCAGTTTGCAGTCTTGGTCCGTTCAGAGAATCTCACCAGTTCACCTATGCTGTCGCCATCTTGCCCCATCTCCACAGATTCATTCTTTGAATATTGGAAAACCCATGGAGAGCAAATGCCTCAGAGAAGCTGCCTGGATCCTCATCAGTACAATTTTTCATTCATTTTTCAGACCACCTTCAGCTCCCGGATGGTAGGTCCCTTCACTGACTCTCACGAACTTGTGAACTGGAAACTTCTGGTCCAGTCCTCTTTTGATGGATAGAATGTTTGGTCCCAAGATCTTGCTACTGTGGACAAAGCTGCAATAAACATACATGTTCAGGTATCTTTTTTAAAGAGTGATTTGAGTGCTTCAGGGTATATTCCCAGTAGGGAGATTGCGGGGTCATATGGAAGACAACCAGTTTTCAAAACCTCTTTGACACTGGATTTTTTGACATCCATTTGCCATTTTTTCCTCTCTGTTTTCCCCCTGTTGAAACTTTCTTAGTATTTATGGAGCTGATATTTTTTTTGTAGTCATTTTATTCCTTTTTTCCAAAAAACTATACAGATTTTGTACATCCTTCTTTGTCTTACTTTTGGGGTTCCTGGAGTCTTTTCAAAGTCATCAGTTTTGATGGTTTTACAACCTTATCTATTTTGGGCTGGCAACATTTTGTTTCAACTGAGATGTAGGTTACAACCCACTGAGTTTGAAAGTCAGATTAATACCTAGAGAAATTGAATTTGTCCTCATTTAGAAATAATTGTGGAGTTATTCGGAATAATGGTTATCTCTACTGAAATTTTCTTTTTAATTTCTTCCAATTTCTTTGGGTTTTTAAAATTTCCTTGGTTCTTATGATATGTAATAACTGAAACATTACCCACTATTATTTTACTTTTTTTGCAGCTTGTTTTTCTGTTTGTGAAACTAAAACATGCTCATTATTACAAACTTCAGAAAATACTGAAAAATTATAAACCTGAAAATATAGTTCTCTCATAATGCCATCCGCTGAGGAAATCATTTTTATATTTTCATTAACACAGTTAGACCCATTCCTCTACCTGTGAATATTTGCAGATATAGACACATGATCTCATTTGTATATATATATATATTCTATACACATGATCTTGTAAGTAACTTTTTCACTTAACACCATATCATACATCTTTCTATGTCAATAAAGGTAGGATACATTTTTTGTAGTAACTGCACAGCATCTTTCTCTGACCTTTTGAACAGACCTCATGAGCACCCATAATGTCCTTACACACATAGTCATTACATTGTCTACTCTAGTTTCATGTTGCCATGTTCTAGCTTTTGTGCCATCAACATTTTAGTTCTTAGAGGCTTGGGGTAGCATTTATTTTTCCCCATGGCTCTGGTTCAAGGCTGACCATGTCAATGCTGCTAATAACTGGGTTGGTGTGTCATGGATTGGATGTTGTTGTATGGTTAGCAAAATCATCACTCATCCTCTTCTGGCACTGCTCCCAAACGAGAAGGGTGTGCTTGGATTCAGTGGCAACAGGCAACTTTATACATCTCAGGTATTGTTGATTTTCACAAGAATTCATAACAATGAAATGAGGAGGCTGCCTCTTCCCTAAACTAATCACTGCCCTTGAGAACCAAAGGAGCTGTCATCTCCCAACTTGTTTGCATCAGCATTTCGCCCATGATATTTAGCCTACCACATGCTTTATACTGAGATGCAAAGAAACAGTACAGTGTGGGTCAGCAGAGAGGCTGAGAGTGTCATGGAGCAGAGATAAATAAGACAAGTAAAAAGGAACTTGTCATATGACACTGGTTCACAGAAGTGTGCATGATGGCTGCTTACAGTCCACTCATAAGTGGACCCTGAACATTTACCATAATACTATAAGAAGGGGATTGGCAGTAGAGGGACACTGCCAGGGCAGGTGTGGGGACACAACATCAATAAGGGGACCTGATCTCAAACCAGGCAATATGGGACCAAAAGGAGGCTCAAACTTTACCTGGACAATGTCTACTTGTATTCCTAATCCTGAATTGTACCCTACATCTTTAAATATATATATATATAATTTATATATAAAACTTCTAACTACAGTCAAATTCTTGTGCATATAAGAGGTGCTAGTGACAGATTACAATATTTGCTCTCCTAGAACCTTGGTTAAGCTATGTATATATCTAGTTCTTAAAAGTATACCTCAGATATATTAAAGATTTGGTTCTACCTCACCAAAATGAAGCAAATATTGTGATAAAGAGAAAAAAATGAATTAGCTTAAAATTCAAAGGGAAATTGGAAAGATAGGAAAATATGAGAAATCCCCAATTTTTTCAAATCTTTTTGGGATTTCAGTCACCTTGAGGAAAAAAAATCTGGATCACATGTTGAAGCAAATGCAAAATAATAATTTTGGGGGAATAGTCATGGTGGGCACGTGGATAGCAGAGCCACATCATCCCAGGTGACAGAGAGTACAACGAATCTTGACTAGAGTGATGCTTAACCTCTCATTCCTACAGGGACACTCTAAAAGTTGGGAGGAAACTGAAAGCCAACAAAGAGACTTGTTCTAGTTGGCTTGCATTTTCGACCGATCACTAGACAGTGAAAAATAGTGATGAAATCTCCATTAACGAAATCAAATAAGCCTGGCTTTGAAACCTATCTTTGCCATTTACTTTTTTTTTTTGAGTTGGAGTCTCACTCTGTAGCCCAGACTGGAGTGCAGTGGCTGTTCCCGGCCACTGCAGCCTCAACCTGCTGGGCTCTGGCAATCCTTCTTCCTCAGCCTTTTGAGTAGCCAGAATTACAGCACACGCTACCATGTCCGGCTCTATTTTTGATTTATTGTAGAGATGAGATCTCGCCAAGATGCCCAGACAGGTCTCGAACCCACGGACTCAGGAAATCTACTCACCTCGGCCTCCCAAAGTGTGGGATGACAGGCTGAGCCAACGAGCCAGGCCACCATTTACTATTAGCAGGTGGCCAATGAGACTATAAATACATCAGTTTCCTTTTTTGGTACCATCCACATTATCAAGTCTTATTTAGGTTACTTGAGAAAATCAATAGGAACCCAGTATGATTTTAAGAATATTGTGAGTTTCTTGATGTCACCACATTCTTATGTTCATTTAGTGGTCACTCGTTTTGTACTGAAAGATTGATCATTTTGAATAAACTCATTTCCCTCAGAAAATATGCATTTATGAGCCTTGGGTTTATTGAATACATTTGATGTCATTCCATTCAAACCACATCACATTTAACAATGCCAAAGGTTTCCGAACAATACATTTTCATTTTCAGTTCATTTATCTTCACTGAGATCTTATGTATTTTATCTTTTAAAGCATTGACACCTACTAATCATGCTAACTAGTTTTGTTATTTATTATTGCTCAAGATATAGTACAATAAGAATTGCTTCACCAAAGCTATGAAAAACTAATTGAAGCCAATTATGTCAATTATCTATCTGTTCAGTTGCTTGCACTAGACACTTTGCTCATTCTAAACGGTCAGATTGCAGACAATTTTCCCTGATGTGACCTATCCAATTGCATTTCAAGCTTTATTCAGTGAGCAAGCATACTTCTGATTACAATTAATAGGAACTTTGCATGGATTGAGTGAGCATTGGAGTTATTAGGATTGTAATATGAATTTAAGTGAGAATTAAATATCATTGGAAATTCTTATTTTAATGAAGTACCCAAACACTTTTAATCCAGCATATAATTAAATTTAAGAGGAAGTGTATTGTGTGCTAATTGCCATTGATTATTAATAATATGCTTATTTATGCATGCAAACTCAATAATGGTATATATCACTAAACTGTTTCTGAATGACAATAATTGAGTTCTGCACAATAAAAATATTGATGAAATGGAATCTTACAACAAGTGTCAGATGGACAAATATCTCAGATCTCAGAATTCTTCTTCCATAACTATCCCTGTTGAAAAATCAGAGCAATTCATATGTATGTACACAGGATAACGTCAAAATTATGTTTTCTTTATTTTCCTGAATCATATTTTGTTTGCTGGGATAATGTATGTTTTGGAAACATTTCACTGAAACATAAGAAATTTATATGCACTAAAAGCAGAATTCAATCTTTGTTTTAGTCTTTAAAATGATATTGGGTCTTTATTTTGCTGTTGTGAGTGTTTAGAAATGATCTTTCATTGTATCCCATGAGTTAATTTTTTTCTTTTATTCAGTAATTTACTTAACATTATCTAACAATCATTTATTAAGCATATACTGCATGCCACCCATTGGCCTAGGCAATGGAGGACAGAACATTTAAGTATACATACCACTTTCCTCATGGGACTTGAGAGCTAAACTTTTGAGCAGGTGGTGAAGAGCGGACCAAATAACAAATAAGATGATAAATATAATATTTAGTGTATTACTATATAATTATCAAAGTTAAAGAGATATATAAAACAAAGATGGGGAAGATAAAAGTTTGATAAAGCATTTCAGAAAGAAAGGAACTGCATTTGCAAAAATCTCTAAGCGTAGAAAGTGGGGAGGGTTCATGGAATAGTAAATCTCCTCTAGGTGGAGTGGACTGGCTAAGGGGGCAACTGGAATGAAACAAAATTGGGAAATAAAACAAGGCCATAAAATGTAATACTCGGAAGTCTTTGCAAGTATACTTTCAATTCTTTTATTTGATATCTGTACCCTGCTTCTTAACACATACGTTTGTT
>NW_007231176.1:0-50681 GCF_000164805.1 Carlito syrichta | reverse complement strand
CGCACCAATGTTGGGTGCATATATGTTTAGGATAGATATTTCTTGTTGATAGATTGAGCCTTTTATCATTATGTAGTGGCCTTCTGTATCTTTTTTTGATTTTTAATAACTTGAAGGGTATTTTGTCTGAAATTAAGATCGCTACTCCTCCTTTCTTTTGTATTCCGTTCACCTGAAAGTTTGTTTCTCATCCTCTTACTTTGAGTCTGTGGGTGTCCTTTCTAGTGAGGTGAGTCTCTTGAAGGCAATAGATTGTTGCCTGATGATATTTTATCCATTTTGCCATTCTGTGTCTTTTCAGTGGTGCATTTATTAGTCCATTCACATTTAGGCTAATAATTGAAATGCAAGAGTTGATCCCTGTCATAAGGTTCTTACAGAGTTGTTCCTGTTTGTTTGTTGTCTTTCTTTGGGTTCTGGAGTTGGCTCATGTGTGTTTTTAATCTTTTGCCTGTACTCTTGTGAAGAATGTTGTTGTTCTTTTTTCTTTTTCTTTTGTGTTCAGTACTTTCTTAAGTGTTTCTTGTAGAGGTGGTCTGGTGGCAGCGTAGGTTCTTAGGAATTGGATATCTGGAAAAGATTTCAATTCTCCCTCACTAATGAAGCTTAGTTTGGCTGGGTAGGTTATTCTTGTTTGAAATTGTTTCTCTTTTAGAACTTTGAAGATAAGGCTCTCCTAGCCTGAAGGGTGTCTGTGGATAAATCTGCTGCTATTCTAATTGGTCTTCCCTGTTAGGTAGTCTGGCCTTTTTCTCTTGCTGCCTTTAGGATTTTTTCTTTTATAGCTACTTTGTGTAGGCGAATTAATATGTGTCTGGGAGTTGGTCTTCTCATTTGCAGGGGTTCTCTGAATCTCTTGTGCTTGAATTTTTTCATCCTTGATGAGATGAGGGAAGTTTTCTTGAATGATTTCATGAAATGTTTATTCCAGTGTGGCTTCTGTTTCTCTCTCTGCCTCAGGAAGCCCAATTACTCTTAGGTTTGGTTCTTAAAGTGATCATTTATCTCTTGCAGGTTTTGTTCTGTCTTTTTGAGCTTCTTTTCTATGCTTTTGACACATTAGGTTAGTTCTTATGTTTTGGTCTTCGAGCTCTGAGATTCTCTCTTCTGCTTGGCTAATTCTGCTTTCCATGCTTATTAGTCTGTTATTCATTTCCATCACAGTATTCTTTACTGCTGTTATTTCTGATATCAGCTCCTTCCTATTTTCCTCTTGTCTCTCCTCAATTTTTTTAATTCTCTCCATTAATGTCTTGATGTCTGGGTTTGTTGCATGTGACCAGTCATTCTGGGGGCTCTTCATTGTTTGTGTTCCAGAATCTGTTTTCTCAGTGTCTGATCTCCCAGGGGTCTGTGTGAGACCTATATTCTTATTTTGGGTTTTCTTCATTTGTGCGGTTTTCCCCCCTCCCTACTTTTTCCTTCCCTCCACGTCACCGTCTTCTTTAATTCTGTTATTTAGGCATAAAGGGATTGGTTTTACTTCTGTTTGTTCACTCTTCTATTCTTTATGTATGCCGTCTTACTTTGTTCAATTCTGGAGTTGCACTGTAGGTTGGGGGTGGTCCTTTTTGCAGTTTTGAGATTTACTTAAGGGGGGAGCTGTGATTTAAAATCTATCTCTAGGTCCTGGTATTCGCTGACAGATGTGTGGGTAATCTGGAACCCACTTCCCACTGCCTTGGAATCTGTCCGTGCAGTGGGGCTGTAGGTTTACTCCCTGAAATAAAATGTGGTTAGCAGAGGGGAGAGAATGAAGCAGACAGTGGGTTGAAGAGGGGGGTGGAGAGATAGAGGAGTAAGGGGGGAAACAAACGTGTGCCAACAAATGGAGAGAGAGACCTATACTGAAACAGATAAAAACAATAGACCACAGCTACTGATGAACCAACTCCCCTACAACAAAAATTAAAACATATAGTGATGCTAACATACAAGCTAACCAACCACCTTATTGGTGTGCTGTTCCTCTATACAAAGATATGGTTTACAGAGAGAAGAAAAGAGAAGAAAAGGAAGAGGGAAAAAAAGGAACAATACAGTAGGAATAGAATTAACTCATTAAACTAACAGTATCAGTGAAGCACACTCTGAGACTTTTCGTTTAAGTCCAATGTCCTTTCAGTTCTGATTTCTAGCTTTCTTCTCAAGCAGGTAAATTAGTTTGCAGTTAGAGTCATTTGCCCCTGGTCTGCTGTGAAGGACAGTTCAGATCACTCTCCGCTCACCTCTCTGGCCTATGTCTTTTTCAAGCTTGTTTCTCCCATTTCGGTGTTGTTACCTTGAATCGCCAGCAGGTGGTGCTATCTCAGCTGCTCGCCCCAGAGGGGGTGGGGCTGGACAGGAACCTGCAGAGACTGGAGATGGTGCCTGCCTCAGGGCACAGGCAGGAGACTCACAGCAGGCAGGACGTCTTGGTCACAGGAGAGGTGGCAGCAATCCCAGCAGATCTACCCTGAAGGGGCTTCAAGGACTGAAGTTGTGGATTGCCTCTGGTCCGGGTGGTGCGATGTGCTACCTGCGATGGCGGCGGTGGCTGCGGCAGCTGCGGCGTTGGCGGCGGCGTCTGCGCTGCAGTGGCTGTCTAGTCCGCCGCGATGACCCAGTGGTGGCAACAGCTGAGCTCCATATGAAGAGCAGGCTGCGGTTTTGGGGTCCGCAGCCCCCCGGGTGAGAGCCAGAGACCCACTGCAGTTCTCCTTTGCAGAGGGTTTCACAGACCAGGTTGCCCCGTCGCCATCTTGCCTCTTTTTTTTTTTAAACTAAGACAAGGTCTCACTCTGTTTCCCAGCCTGGAGTGCAGTGGTGCAGTCTTGGCTCACTATAGCCTCAACCTCCTGTGCTCAAGTAATTCTCACTCCTCAGCTTCTCCAGTAGCTGGGAATACTAGTGCATACCACCAACCCTAGCTATTTTGCTTGTTTTTTGTAGACAGAGTCTGACTGTGAAGTCCAAGCTGATCTCAAACTGCTGGCCTCCAGCAGTCTTCCCACCTCAGCTTCTCAAAGTGCTGGGATTACAGCCAGGAGCCACGAAGCTAGGAAAATAATTCTCTTTTTTTTGGAGGCGGGGAAGATGAACAAGTACTCGCTGCTGCTCAGGCTAGAGTATGCAGTGGTTCGACCAGTAACTCACTGCAGCCTCGAGCTCCTGAGCGCAAGCAATCCTTTAGCCTCAGCCACTAGAGTAGCAAGGCCTCCACACCCAAATAACTTTTATTTATTTATTTATTTATTTATTTATTTATTTATTTATTTATTTATTTATTTATTTATTTATTTCTAGAGATGAGAGTCTGGCCATATTGCCCAGTCTGGGGGAAAAGTATTCTAACTGCAGGACCAGCGCCAGGGAAGCACCCAACAGGCAGGAAAGGCAAGGCACAGCTCTGCGCTTGTGAAGAGCCCCCACGCCTCCCTGCTTCAGGCTGATGTGGCAGGTTGGAAATCGCAGGCCGCAAGCCATGCTCCTCCGCGGTTGCATGGCCCAGTCACCCCTAGGGTGCGCTCTTCCCAGTGCCTGCCCAGCTCCGACCAGACTGCCTGGCGCCCGCACAGATTTTGGCGGGTTTTTTTCCCCCATGGAGTCGCCTGGGGTCTCTAGGACTAAGATGGAGGCGTCGACGGCGGCGGACCCTCAGGGCTGGTGAACTGCTGCTACTGTCGCGGGGCTGCGCAGGCGGTAGGTGACTGGTCTGGAGCTCTGAATAGGGGTGCCACTGGGCGTAGCCAGCAGAGTGGTCGCCACCTCACAGACCCTCTCTAGAGAGGGGCCGTATTGCATCTGATGGAGCCATTGGGACCACCCCTGTCCCCGCCGGTGGGGGGTTGCCCTGAGGTGCACCGGCAGTCCTGCAGGCATCTCCGCGCCTCTAATTCGGACATCTCGGCGGAGCCCATCTCAGGCTCAGAGACCCTGTGCTCCAGTCCCTGCAATCGGGAGGCTGGTCGAGATTCGCTGGAGAGGCAGGACGGAGGACTGGGTTTTAAGTTTTGGACAGCCCCAGCTCTCTGACTACATGCACTCCGCTCTTCTTTTAAACAATCGGGGCAGGCTCGGTGGCTCAGCCTGTAATCCCAGCACTTTGGGAGGCCGAGGCGAGTAGATTGCCCAAGCCTGCGGATTCGAGACCAGCCTGGGCAGCTTGGGAAGACCTTGTCTTTACAATAAATCAAAAATTAGAGGGGCGTGGTAGCCTGTAGTTACAGATTGCAGGAGCCCAGTTGGGCGGTCCTGGAATGACCATGAGCGTGCCACTGCACTCCAGCCTGGGCGATGGAGTGAGACTCCAACTCAAAAAATAAAAACAAAAAACTATCAGAATGTCACACAGAAGGGAAGGAAATACCTTGTCTCATTTTCTTGTTTTCCCAGAGAGGCCCAGAACGAGGACGTGACATGTCCAAGGCCACACAGCTTCTAAGCGATGGAACTCAGAAGAGACTTCAGACCCCCGGGTTCCTACCACCTTCCTCCACCGCCCCCCTTAAGCCCACTTCACTCCCTTTCCCCTCTTCCCTGAGCCCTGCCTTCCAGTGACATCTCAGAGACATCTGTGACATTGGTAAGAGGACATATGCATGTGTAGGCCCCTGACTGACCTCTTGAGTTTTAGACGTTTTAGCGTTAATGGTGCTCTTGAAGTTTAAGTGCGTTTTCTAAAAATACTAAATTTGCAGAAGGATTTTTTTAAAGTAATTCCTGCTTCCCTTTCTCGTATTTCAGTAGATATCTTTCTTTCCTTAAAGATTTAACCCACTCTTGAACAAACATTACCCCATCTCTGTCAGAAAGTGGCCTCTTATTTATTCATTCTGTGACTTTTCCTTGGCCGAAGGGACTAGAATAGTGCTCTCCCAGTTATTTTTTTTTTTAAGATGAGGTCTTGTTATGCTGCCTAAGCTGGTCTTGAACTCCTGGTTTCCCAAAGTGCCCAGCTTGTTTCTGCTTTTAAAAATCTTATCAATTTTGAATCATGTGACTCTATTATCTAGTTTAATTTTTTTTAATCAAGAAATAAAAGCTTATAGTTTTTTGCTTTCTTCATGGATAGCTAAGCTTATGGAACTACAAGTCATAAATCACTAATGTAGGTACAATTCTGTTTCTTGCACCTGGATGTTATACTGTCCTGTGTACACCCATTATCACGGCTAGGAATTTTTATTTGAGTTCTACCTGTTTTTGAATTGTAGATGATGCTTGCCTAAGTAAGGGGAAATGAGTAGATGGGAAAAGAAAGTCAGCTCTGTAGTTGTTTTTATTGTTGGTTATGTTTATGTTTTACATGTCTTTTTAATACATGAAAAGTAGAAACTGACTTTAAAAGATTTGATCTCTTAACATGTCATTCATTTTTTGTTTAAAATGTAGATTCTGTCAAAAGTTGAAGAATCCATACACCATTAAGAAACAGCCTCTGCATCAATTTGTATGAAGATCACTTTTCCCACGACCTGTATGTAGCCTTATGTAACGCAGGTAAAATGTCACCTCTTTTAGAGCAAATTGGGTTTTAGAAATGAAAGGAACTATGGTAAGGTGTTGTGGATTATAAAAGATGAGAATCTGTAAATTTCCTACTTCGAAATCTATAAAAAGAAAAAAGACGTGTCTATTTAATTGTATTTTTTTTTTAATTTTGAGTCAGGATCTCTCTGTGTTGCCCATGCTGGAGTGCAGTGGCACGATCATGGCTCACCATAGCCTTGACCTTCTGGGCTTATGTGATCCTTCTGCCTCAGTCTCCTGAGTAGGTGGGACTACAGGTGCCTGCCACCACACCTTACTAATTTTTTGATTTTTTTTGTGGAGACTAGGTCTCACTGTAATGCCTAGGCTGGTCTCAAATCCTTGGCTCGAGCAATCCTCCCTCCTCTGCCTCCCAAAGTGCTGGAATTATAGGCATGGTCAGAAAGCTAATTAGATTTCTAAATAAGAAGAAATCTCAGTATCTTGTATGACATCCACTGGAACACCAGAGTTGCTCAGTAAATAGTACCTGAAATAAAAATATTGTAAAAAGAAGTTAAAAATGGTTTTGTATTTCAAAGAAGCTAATATAGTTAACTGACTGCATTCTGTATTTTGGTATGAATACTCCTATATAGGAGTAAGTTTCTTGCTTTCATTCAGACTTTAGAACATAGGATTTTAGGCTGGGCACAGTGGTTCACACCTGTAAACCCAGCACTTTGGGAGGCTGAGGTAAATGATTTTTCAGGATGAATTCATAAATAGCAAAGGCTGTCAGGGAGAGGGGAAGTTGGTCACTTTGAAAGGTAGGGGAAAGGGTGAATTTTCCCTTTTGTATCTTTCTAATGTTTGTCTTGTGAATCTATTACCTGAAGTTTAAATTCCTGAGTTCAAATCCAGCTCCCCTACTTGCAAGCTCTTAATCTTGCATAAATTCTTGATACACTTTACCTCCTTATTTGTGAATTTGGAGTGAATTCTGCCATGTGGTGCCTGGCACATAATAAAATCTCAATAAATGTAAATTATTAGTAGAAACAACCCAAATATGCAGCAACTGCTGGATAGATAAACAAATATTGTATAGTAATAGAATACAGAGCAGTAATGAAAAGGAATGAAGTACTGACACACACTAGAACACAGATACACTTTAAATCATTATGCTGAGTGAAAGAAGCTAGATACCAAGGTTACATGCTGTGATTCACTTTATGTGAAATATTTAGAAAAGGCAAATCTGTGGAGACTGGTGAATGACTAAGGCCAGAGGAAGGAGGGAATAGAAAATGACTGTAACAGATACAGGGTTTTTTGAGGGGGGTTGAACATTTTGTGGACAGATAGTTGTGATGGTTGCACCACATAGTGAATGTACCAAATGCCACTGAAGTGTACGTATTTAAAGTGAATTTTATGTGATGTAAATTATATCTCAAAAACTAATTTTATTTTTTTTACTATTTTTTAAAATTTATTGTAGAGACAAGTTCTCACCAAGTTGCCCGGGCTGATCTCGAACCTGCGGACTCAGGCAATCCGCTCGCCTCAGCCTCCCAAAGTGCTGAGATTATAGGCTGAGCCACCGAGCCTGGCCTTCAAAAAATAATTTTAAAGAAATACATTACTGATTTTCCCATGGTGCTGATGTGCTACCTATCTTTCCCTTTCACCCTTCATTCCTTTCCTGCTCTTCCTCTACCGTATCCCACCCTCTCTTCTCACTATGACTCAAGGCCCCATAAGGAACACATCTGGGCCACTGGGCACCTGTTTCCTGTGGCTTTGGGAACAACAGAATTTGCACATGTGCCCACATATTTCATCCCATGGAAATGGACACTCCAATCCCATTTTCTTCAGCACTTCAGTTGATGGCAACAGTGAAAAAGGCTGCATACTCTGAGTTCATGGAGGGAAACCCCTCAATTAATATTTAGGACCTTCAGGAAGTTCAGTCTTCTGTACCAGTACCCTCTGGATTCTGTGCTATGAAAGCAGATTGGCTGCTACAGGTGCTTAAAAACACTGAGGGATACAATATGACTCACATCAAGGTCACAGTTGTTGAGTAAATGGTGATTTATATTCCAGCCCTGTTCTGGGTGGGCCTCATATTGTGGCAGTTTAACTGTCAAGACCCAGATTATCAGCTGTTCTAGGATTACTGTGGGCCCTTGCCACTCCCGTGGTAGGTTCTTCTGTGTTTTGTATTCATCTTTCCTAGCCATAATCATATATGTATAAGGTAGCCCTAACCTATTGGAGATGTGTCCTAAGTCTTACTTTCTAAAATATGTACCTAGTAGGCCATGAGACATAAGGCCAGACGACCTGAGAGATTTTTTTGTTTGGTGTGTGTGTGTGTGTGTGTGTGTGTGTGTGTGTGTGTGTGTGTCAGAGTCTCATTCTGCCACCCAGGCTGGAGTACAGTGGCTTGCTCATGGCCACTGTAGGCTCAACCTTCTGGGCTCAGGCCATCCTTCTGCCTCAGCCTTCCAAGTAACTGGAACTACAGGCGTGTGCCACCATGCCCAGCTAATTTTTTGATTTATTGTAGAGATGTGGTCTCTCCAGTTGCCCAGGCTGGTCTTGAACCCGTGGGCTTAAGCAGTTCTCTCACCTCGACCATTCAAAATGCTAGGATTATAGGCATGAGCCACCATGCCCAGTCTACAGTTGTTGTGGTCAACCCAGACTCAGCTTCTGCCAATCATTGGTCCAAATGTTATTTTTTAGCCCTCACCTTAGACTCTGCATCTAACTTCTAACATTTTCCCCATTCCTGATTCTTAAGGCCATAAAATCTCTTCTTGTAACTATTCTAGTTCTGGACCAGGTACCTTCCTTTTTCCTCACTTCTCATTTTTTTTTCATGTTTTATAATCCAACTTTCACTTTCTTTCTTCTGATGCTGCCTTTAATCCCCACCTTTACCGAAGAAAAACCACAGATATAAGAATCTCAAAATTCAAAAGACATTTTATTAGTCACATACCAATCGATTATATTATATTCTTTATTTAGTTTTATTAAGTTTTAAAACCTGTCAAAATAAACAGAGAAATTTCTATCTATCTGTGTATATGTGGAAAACTAGCTGGTACCCAAAGTGAGACCAACAATCTTGGCAGCTCTTACATTATATAGTCATAGTATTGACCATTTCCATATCCTTTTCCCTCTCAGCAAATAACTGTACTTTCCCTGAAGAGATGTATTTGACAGCATTCTCATGCTCTTGTTGAGCCTACCTCTTCATGGCCTCACACTCTGTCCTTTGCTCTTCTGTAATAGGTGTTGACATTACTGGTTCAGGAACATTGGGTTTCCTCCATGGAATTGGTTGACAGCTAAAGTCTTAAGAGTTAGTATTGGTTCTTAGGATGGAGTGGTGACTAGAGCAGTGGGAACAGGCTTATTGTGGAGAGAAGTGCAAGATGATGTTTTGTAGGGTTCAGGCCTAAAAGCAGCAGACTGAGGGATAGAAGGCTGGGCAGAATCTGTCAAGCTAGGTTGGGTTGGTGGAAATTGGCTGAGCTGGTCTGGCAGGATCTATAAAAGATGTGTTGGTAGGAGATGGTTGGGATGGAATGACTGCAGTAGGTTGAGCTGAGATAGTAGAACCAGGCCTGGCAGAGTAAGACATAGCATGTCTATGTGTAGCCAGAGACTGTGGGTGTCGAGGAGCAGGTTGAACTTGAGGTTTTTCCAGGATTGTAAAGGGCAAAGGCACCAACTTACCTTCCCAGGTGGTGGCTACTCATGCTGCAATGGAGATGGCCACACTTTTTCAGCACTGCCATTTCATTTCTGGGCTTTTACTTGCATTTTCGCAGGACCTTTACCCTCACATGGTGTATCCAAGCATGGTTTGAGAGAAGTGGATAGCTTTAGGTCTTTGGTGTTGCTTGGGTTTCCCAGGGCCTGAAGAAGAGATTCCAGGTTTCTTATCAGTTTTTCCCCAGTGGATGGAAAACCTGCACAGACTCCAGTATATGCATGCCTAGTCCAGTTTGAGACTTTTTAAAGGTCTCTGGGCTAAACACAAGAATATTTTCCTTCTGCCTTGACTATGTTCCCTGACTACTTACTCTCTTCAGATTCCTTGGTATTGCTTTCTCCGGTTCTTTTGGTCTTTTTGTGTCCATGGCCCTTAGTTTTGCTACTTTTTATGGATGCAGCTTTCTGAGGTCTGCTGTCAGAATGCTTGACTGCATCTACAAGAGACTTGTCACTGACTGCAGCACTACAAATAACCACTTCTCCCTTTAACAGGCACTCTGGGTTTTTTAGTTGGATTTTGGCCTCAGGAGCACCACTGATAGATTCAGAAGTTCTACATTTGTTCTTCCTGACTAGATCAGAGGGACCCTTTATGACACTTGACTTTTCTTACACATGATTCGCCTTGATGGTTCTGGTATCTTTGGCTATGATTCCAGTGGGACCTTTGGATTGGTCCAGATCTTTTAAGGAATCAAAGACATGGGAAAGATGAATATCCTCTGCCAGTGTGGTGATGTCTTCAAAATCGCTGCTAGAGTCAGCCCCACTTTCAAGTGTTCCTTCCTCTTCAAGACTCAGGCTGTTCTTTCCTAGAATAGTATTTTCAGAACCAGGCTGCTCCTCATGGCCAAGAGGATCACTTCTGGCCAGAAGGTGGTAAATATCAAGAATTTTCAAAGGGAGCAGTGGAGGATCTTGGCTTTCTATTGGTATCTGGTAGGCAACCAGAGGTTCTGAAAGCTTGGTTTTAATTTCATCCCAATTCTTAGACTCTGATTGGTCCTGGCCTGGGCCTGAGGCAGTGCCAATAGATTATTTAGAACTCTGGGCAGGAGCTATTACTGATATGTCCCCAAGCTCAGGTGGTGAGCTTCTATCAAGTATCTGGATATTTTTGCTACTACAGGACTTGGGAAATTCTGGAGTTTGTGGCAGACAAAATATCTGGCTTTCAGCTTGCAATTCAATCTCCATTTCCAGCGAAGTTTTTATGACTACAAGGAATCAAGAAAGAAGTAAGTCCCTAGTAAGCGAGATTTTCTCCCTACACACAAACGCAGCAACCAGACACTTTTGTGATGAACTCTTTTTAAGGACCATGGACAAGACCCTGTATTAGTATATAGGCAGTGTCTGTTCCAGTTCTAACTAGTTATCATTTAGTGTCATGGTTTGCTAGTTTTCTTGGTATTTCACAGGGTTGTTATAAGACAAGTAACAAGTGAAGGTAATTTTAAAATGTGAAATGTTTTATAAGTCCTAGCATTCTCATATACTGTCCTTTTCATTCTCTCTACTCGCCTCAGAGAATAACAAGACTTGACACTATGGACTAGGACAGAGAGTTGTCCTTCCTTATGAAAATATAAGCAAGGACAGATCATAAGCCTCCTTGATTTGGGCTGGATCTCTGAATACATGACTTAAATCCTAGTGTAGCTTTTAGAAACATTAAAATGTCACTAACACAAAAAGAATTCTGAAGTGCTTTTTAAAGAGACTCAATAAATTAGGGAAGGATGGTAATGACAGTGTGGCAGCAAAAAGCTGTATACCTTGGTAATCTTTTGAGGTTCTCTTACATTTATCATAGATAGCCATTATGGTGTCCCACCTTCCCATTTATTTAGGTATTCTTGTATTAAGTCTGAAAATGGAGAGCTCAGGACAAGGGTAGTGGTTGAGTCTGAGACTTAAATTCTACTATCTGTGGACTCACCACTTGTCAGCTTCAGATTTTACCCACCTTCTGAATGCTGAGTTTACTCCTTTCCTTTTTACTGTTTTTACTCACCTTGAAAACTTGTTTCTGTGATGGATGGAGCAGACACAGAGTAGTAAATTCCAGAGCTGGAGGTTGGTGGTAGGATGTTTGTGGGCTGAACCTCCTTTAGCACCATCTCCTTTCTGGTTGAGAAGCACAGGTGCTATATCCTGGGTATGACACAGAGTCTTAGAACTTAGGTAAGGTCAAGTTCTCCAGACAGTAGAGGCTCCATTGTGCCTTGATTGTAGTAATGGAACTAGCCTCCCTCGTAGGGAAGTGACAGCCTTTGTCCCTGATGTGGAATTTTGGATGGCATCCCTTGAACAAGGCTGGCAGACATGGTTGGATACAGAGGGACCATGGCATTGGCATGTGAAGTTTTGTCATACTGGACTGTCATAGATATGGAAGGACCAGCAGTGTCCTGGTCAATGACAGTCATAGTAAAGTCACTGAGTAAAGATAACTTACTCTTAGTGCTTCTTGTGATATCCCACTCAAAACTACCTGGATAAGAGACAGCTGAAACGGAGATCTGGCTCTGGGCAGCAACCCCAGACAGCATAGTTGTGCTGGAATGTTGGCAAAGTTTGACCCTTCCCATGAGTGGGTGGAAAGAGGTGCCAGTGACAGTTGGCAATAGCCATACTGAGCTGACAGTTGACGCAGAGTCTCTGGAGAAGTTTCAGGCCCTTTCTGTTAGGGAAGTCACATTGCTCACCACAGGAAGAGAAAGCTGTATAGTATTTAGTTCCAAGTAAAGATGGATTTTGGAAAGTTTCTATAGGAAACAAGAAGGGAATGAAAAAATCAAGAGTGATAAGT
Source organism: Carlito syrichta (assembly GCF_000164805.1). Classification (NCBI taxonomy): domain Eukaryota; kingdom Metazoa; phylum Chordata; class Mammalia; order Primates; family Tarsiidae; genus Carlito; species Carlito syrichta. Next base: position 38,605 of record NW_007231176.1, on the reverse strand, counting down.
TCCCCCCGTTTTTTAGAAACAGCATTATCTTAAGATTGTTGCAATCAATAAGCCTCTAACACCAATATTCACTTATACCTGAAACCAAACAGTGTCTACAAGTGCTAGAACAGTTTTGTTTTCTTTTGGGGAAATGATTTTGCATGCCACTTGTACATAAGACAAATGTATACAAGACCCATGTAGTCTTGGTGAAACATTGTTTCTAGCCACCTATTCTTTGCCTTATCTTTCCCCTGAACGTGCAGTAGTATTCACTTGCAACTAATTCTTAGTTTTGAAGCCTTTTTATAACCAGGAAGTTTTTTTGTTTTGTTTTGTTTTTTGAGTGGAGCCTCACTCTGTCACCCAGACTGGAGTGCAGTGGCACACTGCACTCCAGCTTCGACCTGCTGGGCTCCGGCAATCCTTCCAAGTAGCTGGAACTACAGGTGCATGCTACCACACCCATCTATTTTTTTAATTTATTGTAGAGACAACGTGTCACCAAGTTGCCCAGGCTGGTCTCCAACCCAAGGGCTTAGGCAGTCCACCACCTTGGACTCCCAAAGTGCTAGGATTACAGGCTGAGCCACTGAGCCTGGCCAACTAGCAGGTTTTAGAGGTTTTTACACTTCTATCTCTTATATTCATATATTCTCTCTTCCTTCATTATGTTTTTTCTACCCCACCTCAGCTCCTTAACCCAGAATATTCACTGTCTTAGAACCCATTACTTACTATTCTCTCTATATATTCTTTTTTTTTTAACCTAGGTTAAATAGAAAGTTCCAAAACATGAATGTTACCTTTTAAACATTATTAAATATTAGTGAAGGGAGACTATAACTGATGAAACATCTTGTATATATTGCTAGTTTTCTATACCACATAGGGTTTTTTTCCCTCTGTTAAAACAAACTCTTATAAAGTCTCCGATTTCATTTTGTATATGTATGTCCATTAAGACTCAAGGTTAGAAAAGAAAGGGAAAAGAGGGAATAATCATTCTATTATCTTAATGTAACAAATAAGAAAACAGATTTTGTCTCACAAAGTATTGTAAATTATTTACCCAAAGTCACACAGCTAGCAAATGTCAAAGCCAAAACTAAAATTAGGTCTCCAGATTTCTAGTTCAAGACTTGCCATCATCAGTCGAAGCTCTTTTGGCTCTACTACTGAATTTAGGAGGAAAATAATCTAATGAAAAACTTTTTTTTTTTTTGAGTTGGAGTCTCACTCATTCGCCCAGACTGGAGTGCAGTGGCCGCTCCCAGCCACTGCAGCCTCGACCTGCTGGGCTCCGGCGATCCTTCCACCTCAGCCTTGCGAGTAGCCAGAATTACAGGCATGCGCTACCACGCCCGGCTGATTTGAAAAACTTTTAAAATTTTCTTTTTGTACTTGACATAGTCAAAGAAGAGTAGACATCAACTGTAGCTATAAGGACGAGGAGATGATACTAGAGGGTGTCTGAGTTGCTGAAGCTAAAGAGCACATGTGTCCAGTAGGAAAGTCACTGGTCACATTGATCACTGGTCACTTGCGATGATCAAATGTATTTACAGACAACTCCATGGTAACTCCAAGATTCTACCAGGTGGGGGTAGGTTTGGTGGAAGAATGATGTCACCAAGAAGTCAGTTGAAAGCTCTGAGATAGCCATTAGGGAGATCAGGTTTCCAACAAGATGACAGGATTGATTGGAAGGAGTTGGTAGGAATGTCATTACAGCACCTAAGTGACTGAGCTCTGGGAATGGTAAATCCTGCAGTACAGACATGATAGTCCTACTTTCCTCCAAGTTCTTATGTTAGGAAGATCATCTCATGTTTCTTAATAGATGTTCATGAATAAAACTAATAGTTATTTTTGGTTTTTATGTTATATTTTATATAATATTAAACATTTATAATTATGTGTCATATATCCAGTTAATATCCTTGAGGAAAAAGGAAAAGGACATCTAGGATGAGCAGTTACAGTTACTCTGAAATGTCAGTGGATCTGATGAGTTAATCTACTGCAGATTTTAAGGACCAAAGTAAGGGATTAAAGAACTCCTTTTGTAACTTGAAGACTAGGGTAAATTTCATTGAGTGCTCCTTGTAGGAAATGAAGTGTGGTACAGGGTTCTCCTCTTTTAATTTCTTCTCCTTGAATCATACCTTCCTTGGGCAGGGCTGGGCTGGGCTGGGCTGCCCCAGGTGGTTCTTGCATCTGTCTTCTGCTTTCCTTTCTTCGCCCTGATTTCAGGCATCGTTTGTGAGATATAGGTCTTGATCTTGTGTTCTCACAATAATGGGTATTACTTCCTGTAAACTTTCAGGGTGAGAGTCTTCTTTCCAATTTTTAATTTTTTTTTAAATGTTTAAGAAAACATGTACTGTGCCCACTAGAAACAAACACTAGTGTGATGCAAGATACAGCTGACTGCAAACCTTCCCTCGTCAGACCTTTGGTCACAATTCTGTTGCCCATAATTGCTATTTCTGGTTTCCTGGTCCATGCAGGCCCTACCACCCTGCTCCTTTACATCTGAGAGACACTTCTAATGCTCTCTCTCTTCTCCCAAAAGAGAGCCCAGTGTGACAGTTACTGTAACCTCCTCCCCTTTGCAAACAACCACTATAAAATCGTGAGCATCTAGGATTCTCTAACTGCCATGACTAGGTGCAGGGCCAGGCAACATATAGAGGAGAATAGTTAGAGAAAAAAGAAGACATTAGTGGAGGATAGGGAAGAGGCAAGGTGAGGGTGGAGGAAATAAGAGACACATGTGGATTGTTTTTAATTTCTGTGAGAAACAAGTTGACACACTTCTTTTGTGTTAGCAGAACAGACAATATGACATTTTTAATACAGCGATATAGTCCAGAACCTGCCATGAATTTTGCACTTGAAGAGAATGATCTTAAATACACCTTCTCATTTTGTGTCAGGTCTTATTACCTAATTTATGTTATTCATGAGTATGAATGCAGAAGATAGATTGCTTTTAAATGCTCTGGTTTTTCTACGTGTCTTTCCCCTTGTCGCATTTTTTGGAATCCAACATTGTAAGACATATTGCATGTTTTTCTCTTGATGATGGTTCATTTTCAAACATTATGAACTAACTTGGCCTGGTGGACTTGGTGGGGGAAATGAAAGAGGAGTCTGAAAAATGCACAATGGTGAGTTATATTGTACACCCAACCCTAAGGAAGAAACGTCTGCAGTCCGCCCAACTTGGCTGCGATTGTCTTTGTTTTTGTTCACTTAATTAGTGGTTTTCTTATTAACTTCTCTTATAACTGATAAAATGCATTAGGATTGAGTTTCTAATGATTTATATGCAGGCTAAGCTGTGTGATATAGGAAATGCTGCATTTAGTGCAAGACCTATTTACTTTGGGGATTCTATAATTATTTTCCTTGGTGGTAAACTTTTAGGGGTGCCTAGATCAATTTGTCTAGGTACTTTTCTAGTTCCAGTGAGTAGGTGGTGTTTGATATAAGATGACAAAAGACCACAAGATAAACTTAAGTCAAATGCGTACTTTGGTTTGATTCGTCCTTGTATCCACCCTCTATAACTATTTTCTTTTCACAGTTCCAGCCACTTACCTGTATCCTATAGTCTGTGCATTATCCTAAACTCTATAATAGATCTTTAGTGTAGGTGAAGATCCTAATGAGCTTGAGTCCAACATTCTGTAACTTAGCATGAAGTTTCAACATGACCTAAAGCCTGAGTTTGTATGGTTAGGGTGTTGTCTTATCTCAGAGAACCACCCCCTACATTTTGGACCCATCAGAATGACTGGGACTTGTCGTGGTTTAACATGTCTAGTCCTTCTATCCCTGAGGTCCTTCCTTACTCTCTCTATTGTCTCTATTTGGTTTTATTAATTACTGGAATCCCTGCTTGATACCTGTGGACCTATCAGATACAAGTAGATTTGTTAGTATCAACTGCTTAGTTGTTTGGTGCTCTAAATATCTCTTGCTCCTATAATTTCCATTCTAGTATACTACATACTTATGAAGGCATTCTTTTACTTTGTGTTGAACTCATTGCCATTCAAAGACCTACTGTTTGTCATTTCCTGTACTTTCTAGAAACCCTGTAATTCCTAGGTCTGCATTTTATTGTGTCAACTATTACTGAGTTTGTAATATTTAGTGTAAGACCTATATTCCTTTGGGAGGCTCTGATTATTTTCCTTTATGGTAAGCTTTTAGAGATGCCTAGATCAATTTGTCTAGGTACTTTTCTAGTGCCAGTGAGTAGGTAGTGTGTCATACCAGATGCCAAAAGCCCACAAGAAGATAAACTCCAGATGTGACCACTAAAGACAAATATTGATTTTATAGACCGACTTCACCATGTCTTTCAAACTACTCCTAGTGCTTATTGATGAATTTTTTTAGTGATTATGTTTGAGAGGGTCATGTTTATTTGAGAAGAAATTTGGAAAGTAGTGGCAGTATAAATAGGTTTAAGCTACATAAAATTTTTCAAGTTTTTTTCTTTTTAAGATCAGCTTCATACCTCAAACAGCCTATTTTCATGATATTAGTGTGCAATTTGAGGCTAGCAACATTAATTGTTATAAGCCAGACTAGTCTGTTTTTTCTATGTCCCCATGAGAATTAAGACAATCCATAGCTACTACAGGTTTGGGTTGGTGGTATAAGATGGAAAGGAGTATGATAAGATCATTTTTGATAGCAATAAAATATTTACCTAGTAAAATATTCAGTTCTCACATTCATTTCTATTGAAGAAAAATGCTTATTATAGTTTGGCCTGTCCTGGTCCCCATCCTCTGTAACTATTTTCTATCCACAGTTCCAAGCCCCTTAACTCTAGCGTTTAGTCTCAACTGTAAAATACATCTTTGATAGAGGAGGAAGAACCTAAAGAGCTTCACTCCAACATTCTGTGACTTAGCATGAAGCTTCATCATGACCTAAAACCAGAGTTTTTATAGTAAGATTGTTGTCTCAGAAACTTACCCCCTATATTTTGGACCCATCAGAATTACTGGGACTTGTCTTGGTTTAACATGTCTAGTCCTTCTCTCCCTGGGGCCCTTCCTTACTCTTTCTGTTGTCTCTATTTGGTTTCATTAATGACGAAACCCTTAAACCCCTGCTTGGTACCTATGGGCTTACCAGATACTGGTATATTTGTTAGTATCAACTGTGTAGCTGTTTGGTTCTCCAAATATCCCTTGCTCCTATAATTTCCATTCTAGCGTACCACATGCCTTTGAAGGCATTCTGATAATTTGTGTTGGACTCATTCTCATCCAAAGGCCTGCTCTTTGTCATTTCCCATATTTTCTAGAAACCCTATTGTACATAGGTCTGCATTTTCTTGTGTCATCTATACCTGAGTTTGTTCTTACCCCAAGTTTCTGTCTTTTAGAAAATGGAAAGTGTAAGACCTATGTCGCTTTTCTAGCTTCTGTTAGATTTAGGTAACATTTCGTATGTTGTCATGTCTATAGACACTTGTACCATTTATACTTTTTGACCACTGTATGCCTAATTGATTGTATTTCCCCAAATTCTGAAAGATTGTTTTATAATTTGTCAACTGTGCCTAATTGTAAGTTTGGAAATTATGTTGCACTGTTTTTTCCAATTAGCAGTTTACTAATATTGATACATGTTTAATTATGTGGAAAATGTCAGAATTGTAAATGCTTGTGGATTTAAAATTGGTTGGAATGTGACTGTCTCAAAAATGTTAATAAAGTCAGTGGTCTTCTTATTCATTTGTTCATTCATTCTTTTATTCAGTAACTCTGCCCTTCTTAGTTCTCAGTTTATAGAGTCCTAAAATGATTGTGAATATTACTTTAAAATGTATGTAATATTTTTCATAAATTATGAACTAAAACCTAAAAATTATTTAAAACCTGTAATAATAACAACTGACTATTGAATCTGGAATTTAGTACTCTGTTCTGTCTTTAGACCTACTGTAGGTCATGCTGCCCTTTGCTGTTGCTCTTGTAGCAGAACTCTAAGTTTTTCTAACAGCAAAAAATATATGCCTGATACTATGTAGAAATGTTGGCCCCGAGCTCCCCTTAGTTTTTTGTTTTTTTTTTTACATAAATGCATGTTGTGCATTTCTAGCATAATATCTAGTATGTCATAGGAATCCAGTAAAAGTTTGGCTGTGATTGGGAGTGTTATTAGGCAGTATCCCACAAAATATTAAATTGTATATCTTTTATTCCAGAAATTTTACTTCTAGGAATTTACATACACTTTCTAGATATAAGTGTATGTAGTATAAGAATATACACCAGGCAGCACTGTTTATTATTATTATTATTAAAATACCCCTGAAAACAACCAATGGTTCATCAATATTGGACCGGTTAAACAATTCGTGATTTTTTTTTTTTTTTTTTGAGTTGGAGTCTCATTCTTGTCGCCCAGACTGGAGTGCAGTGGCCGCTCCCGGCCACTGCAACCTCGCCTGCTGGGCTCCAGCGATCCTTCCGCCTCAGCCTTCCGAGTAGCCAGAATTACAGGCATGCGCTACCACGCCCGGCTGATTTTTTGATTTATTGTAGAGATGAGGTCTCGCTGCCCAGGCAGGTCTCAAACCCGCAGGCTCAGGCAATCCACTCACCTCAGCCTGCCAAAGGCGCGGGATTACAGGCTGAGCCACCGAGCCTGGCTATTTCGTGATATTTTTAATTATGCTACGTATAATTAAGTAAATGCTCCACAGCCACCAAAAAACTAGAAAGGATGCACACATAAATGAACTGGGAAAATAGTTTTCAAGATATATTTTAGGATAGGTATAGTATGCTGCTTTTGTATAAAAGAGGTTATACATATATCTGAAAGTAATTATTTATATACAACATGTAAAATTTGACTGTAAGCACTTAGAAACATCTGAAAGAACACACAAAGCTTAACTTTTTTTTTTTTTTTTTAAGCCACTGGGCTCCAGTGATCCTTCTGCCTCAGCCTTCCAAGTAGCTGGAACTACAGGCACACTACCTCGCCTGGCTGATTTTTGATTTATTGTAGAGATGAGGTCTCGCCAAGTTGGCTAGGCGGGTCTCGAACCCCTGGGCTCAGGCAATCCACTCACTTCAGCTGCCCAAGATGCGGAATTACAGGCTGAGCCACCAAGCCGGCTTGGTTTAACTTGCCATTGCCTGATTATGAAGCGTGTGCAGCTATACACAAGCTCATCGACCTGTGCTACCGATCCCCGGCGCAGGAGGGCGCTATAGCCAACAAAGTCCTGTTTACAAATCAAGCATCTTAGTATGCCTGGTGGTGACTCCAGCACGTAGACGGTGGCGCATGCGCAGGAGCGAGGTGTCTAGGTGCCGCGTGGGTTTCTGCCACAAATTTTGCTTGCTGGGGTCTTATCCTGGCACTTCGGGCGCAGGACTGGCGCTGTTGGCCAGCTTGACGTTGGGTGGGTGGCATCTTGGAGCCCTAATGAGCCAATGGCATTATGTTCACAGTGGCTGGGGCTGGGCTCGCAACTTTTCTGGGCACTCCTGAGCCAAAGGAAGGGCAGAAACCATGTCCCTGAAAGGTAATCTGTCTTGTTGCCTGGGCATGGTCCTCCTAGCCCGTCGCTTCTGGGCCTGGATTCCTATCCTGTGGTCTGTGTTTCTGACTGTTGCTGGCCACCCCTTCTTAGGGGCATTGACCTTCGCTGGGCACCCACAGTAGCCAAAAGGGCCAGTGTCTTCTATGTCCTGCGATTGCTCCTCACTCTTTTAAAAGCGAGGTTCTGGCCATTGCTCTCAGATAAAATACGGGCAGGGCTGTTAGTGTTGGGGACACTCCTTACTTAACACAATGGACCCCCCAATTCCCTTTTTCTTAAGTTGGTTTATGTTGCACAGAAGACGTAAGTAATAAATAGTCAAGCAAAAGAATCCACTAGTACCACCCTGAGCTCTTACATGCAAAGTTGGTTTGCGTTGGTTCCAGAAATCAGATACTGTGTTGCTTCCTAACATGCCTCATTTGAGAGATCTTATGTACAATGAAGTGATTAATTTTGAGACTTTGCTCATATGTGTTGTTAACCAAGACCTTCCTCTCTCCCCATATCATACCTCATTAAGTTCCCTTTATTTGACTCCAGGGTGTCTTGTGAGTCTGTCATCTATGCATCAGTACCCTAATGCAGGTCTTTTTTGACCTATTGCAATTGTGTCCAAATAGTGTCTGTATACCTGCTCTTTGTTTCCTTGCGGTCCATTCTTCATAACAAGAAGGCCATTTTTAAAAATTGAAATTAAATTGTAATAGGAATATTGCTCATAAGCATGCTCAAAAGCAGACTCCTTATCATGGTATTTACTGTAAGGCGCCCCATGGTCTGGGATTCTCTGCTTCTCCAGCCCCTAAGCTCACCACTCTTGTCCTTACTTTCTATGCTTCAATATACAGAATCAATCCTAGTTTATTCTGACTCATCCTCCTTTCACTGTGACTCCTGCATTATTAAGTGAAATTCACACTCCCTTTTCCATCAGGTTTTGTCTTAAAATTCGAGCCACTGGTTTCTTAGAGTTTGATTTTGATGTCATCAGTAGTATGAGAACTAAAACTGTGAAGTGAAATAATTGAATTCAAGTTATTTCAGTGGATGTGTGTGTATTAATGGCAACATAGTATTTGGTACTAGGCTGAGTTTTTTTGCCAGAAATATATCAGTCCAGTCCATCTCTGATTTTGCATGTACCTTATTTGTGGAGAACTTTGTACTGTTTTTTTGCCTTGTGTCTGTTTTCAAGATGGGGAAACAGGAAGGAGAAAAGTATGGGTTGTTACTGGGTGGGGTTGAATAAGTGGAGTGGCACAATGCAAAGCAAAGAGCAGAGGGGATATGTTGTGTGGGATTGTGATTTCCATTCTCAAGGAGTCTCATTCTATGCAGGGAGACAAGAATAGTATACAATTTGGCTGCCAAAAATGTCGAATAAGTGGGAAGAATATCTCCCTATTGGGCAGCGAATGCCTGTGGCTCATTTCATGGCTTTTGAAGTTCCTTTGCAAAAGGTAAGCACAAGCTAATTCAGTCTTCTTTCAGAAATCTGAGTTCACCATGTAGAACACTAGTCTCAAGCTTATCATATTCCATTTTCCCTTTTTATAGCAAATACTTTGTAATGCCATCTTTACTGTCCTGAAATGAAATTCACAGATACATATGACTGACTTCTATGCATGATTCTAAAGAAAAAAAAAATCAAAGTAAAATCCTAACTACAATATAAAAACTAAAAAGTAATTTGTAGTGTCGGGGGACACTCTTTACTTAACACAATGGATCCCCCAGTTCCCTTTTTCGTTGTTAGTTTATGTTGCACAGAAGACATAAGTTATTTTCATATGTAAATGTTTACAAATGACTGCCATAGAAGATACGGAGAAATAATTACTTGCATACTCCGTGTTGAGGTTATTTGAGGTTGAGGTTATTTGAAGTACCAAAATGGAGATTATGACAATGTTTAACTGCTTCCAGTGAGGTTCCTGTACACACAGTAGTGTTAGGGAGATGAACCTTGTGTGGTGGTGATATATGGCATTGGTGTCTTTTATGGAAATAACCCAAGGAAAAGCAACCTGAATATTTGACAGTCATGTTTTAAGCACACTAGAATATGAAATTGTATCAAATAAATTATATGGTAAGAAATATCTAGGAATTCAAAGGAGGGGGAAATGACTCCAAACAGAGTTCATGAAAGAAGACTTTCTAGAATGTTGATGACTTCAACTAGTTATCTCAGGTTACTGTTCAGCTAGATGGAGATGATAATTGGTCCATCAGCACCATGTCTTTGCAAGAAGCTGGAAAGATTGTATGTGTTGTTGTAATTAATCATTTACACTTGGAGACATTTCTGAAATCACCTACCTGCAACTTGACTATACTTTTTGATGAAATAGTAAAAAACGACGAGCTTCATATTAAGGAGTACAGTGTTGGGACCAATTATTTTATGATAATGATATTTGGCTTCTGATGGAATTTTGGACATTGAGGGACTTATTTATGACAAAAAAAATCAAAATTGCTTATCTTATATTTTTCTAACCTGTGGTAATAAGTAAAAAAGTCACTGACCTGCACTGCAGATTCATTGATACATGTGTGCAATCGTAATTTGTTCGATGTCTTTCATCTGGTATTTTTCTATTTGAGCAGATAATGCAGTCTTGTTTTCTTCCTCCCACATTAATAATCTGTGATTTCTTGTCCAGAATTGTTCGAAGAAAGTATGGAAGGATGCACTCATGATTCCTGAAAACCACTTCTCAACTGATTGATTATATCACAGTATGTATTCTTGTGTTTATTTGCTACATTTTTGAAAATATATTTTTGAAAAGTGTCAGCTGTGTCCTGTACAATCCCTGGATGTTCCCTGAGAGAGGACCTTCGAGTGATTTCCTAGTATTGTGATGCGCCCTCTGAGGGAAAACCCCAGGGTAAAGGACTAATTTACTTGCAAAACTTTTACAGTGTTATATGAAAAACTCAACACCATAAATCTGTCAATTATTTCTTAGTTAATTTATACATTTGACATTATTCAGTAGGAATTTTCTGATTTAGATTGATTAGAAAATTTATAGAAAAAAGAAGCAAGGAAGTAACCAGGAAAACCCTGAAAGGGAAGACTAATGAAATTGTGAGAAATAAACTCACCTGTCCAATTCAAAGGATGGACACAAAGACGTGGAGCAGAAGCAAGACTTTAATGACAGTCTTGCAAGATTGGGTGTCTGCTGGGCAAGCACACTGGAGTTTTTACAGTTACCATATTTGTAAACTAGAACACTAGTCCCTCCCCTGGTCTCCCATCGGCTGGGCTTCACAGAGGTTACAACACTTTCCTAGATGTCACCTACGTGACACATTAATTGTGTCACGTAATTCATTTGCATGTCCTATTTGCTGATTGATTTACAGCATTTCATTTTGATTGATTCCCTCCAAAATTTGAACATAAAAGCCCACCAAAGTGAAAGCCTGTTGGGAAAAAGAGAACAAAGAACCAGAAAGTGACTCAGCAAAGGCACTTAAACATGGTTCAGGGTTCCTTCTGAAAATAAATCAGTCTATTCTTTACAAAAGGAAGGAGGATATCTAGCTATATTAAGCCATATTAAAAGTGTGTTGTTGGAGGGGATTCTTAGGGCAGTGAAGCTATTCTGTAAGATAATATGAGGGTAGATAAATGTCATTATATATTGATGAAAGCCCACAGAAGTGTTTCCACATATGTTTTTTTTTGTTTGTTTCTTTTGTTTTTGTTTTTGTTTTTGAGTTGGAGTCTCACTCTGTTGCCCAGAATGGAATGCAGTGGCATGCTCCCGGCCACCGCAGCCTCATTTGCTGGGCTCCAGCGATCCCTCCACCTCAGCCTTCCAAGTAGCCAGAACTACAGGCGTGCGCTACCATGCCCAGTTAATTTTTGATATATTGTAGAGACAAGGTCTCACCAAGTTGCCCAGGAGGGTCTCGAACCTATGGGCTCAGGCAATCCACTCGCGCCTTGGCCTTCCAAAGTGCTGAGATTACAGGCTGAGCCACCGAGCCTGGTCCCACATATGTTAACTTAGTTAACCTTTACCCCATTCTTGTGCTGATGAGTAGCAGTAGTATTAAATCTTCTATTGAGGGCTTATTCTGGGCTAAGCTCAGAGGTAGATGATTACAATTAATAAGTAATTTTATAGGTGATGAAATTGGCTCAGAAAAGAAAGAATTAATACTTAAACTTAGCTCTTTCTCTTGTTTGCTTGGAGGGTAAAATATTCCTACAATAATATGTATATAAAACGTACAACACGAAGAATGAACCATGCATAATGTAAACTACGGACTTTGGGTGATAATAATGTGTCAAAGTTGATTCATCAGTTGTAAAATGAACCCCAGTGGTATGGAATATTGCTGGTGAGAGAGGCTGTTGAGGTCAGGGAGGGAAAGCAAATGTGGGAACTTTCCTTTCTTTTGGTTCAGTTTTTCTGTGACCTAAACTGCTCTACAAAGCACAATCCAATTTTTTTTGTGTGTGTGTTGAAGTCTCACTCTGTCACCGAGACTGGAGTGCAGTGGCACGCTCCCAGCCACCGCAGTCTCGACCTGCTGGGCTCCAGCGATCCTCCCACCTCAGCCTTTCTACAATCTTTTTTTTTTAAGTGTGTTGCTGGTAATCTATTTTTTTTTTAATGTGTTGAATAGCCTGCTAGAGAAATGGAACAGAGTACGAAGTCCAGAAATGAGTCAAATATGTAAAAGAATATTTGGCAATAAAATCCATCCTTCATAGCTATAGACATTAAGAACTGTTTATAAGTACTAAATATGATAGGCACTGCACTTGGAGCTACAGATATAGTCATGAACAAAATGAATGTGGTCACTGCCTTCTGAGACTTTACAATCTGTTTAGGATACCAACTTTAAACAAATAAACACAAATACATATATGAAAATGAGCTTATTTTTATTTCTTTCTGATCACTCTGGAAGAAAGGATTGTAATCCTCCTTCAGCATTCTGGATGAATGGAATCTTTCCTTTGAATCTCCTTGTATTTTAGGGTTTGAATAAATGCATAATATAAAAGGGATTTTAAGTGCACATTTCCTGTTTTATTTTTTTCATTCTTTCTGACAGAATTTTGAAGAGAATCTTACCCCAGAAGAATAATTTTCCCCTTTGAATCTTTGGAGCAAAATCTGGAAACAAAATGCAGAGCTTGGACTAATTATTGATTTAACATATACTCAACGCTATTATAAATCAGAGGTAAATGGAACCCTTACATTGAAGATATGAATTTATTTATTTATTTTTTGAGTTGAAATCTCACTCTGTTGCCCAGACTAGAGTGCAGTGGCATACCCACGGCCACCCCAGTGGACTTGCTGGACTCTGGCAGTCCTTCTGCCTCAGCCTTCCAAGTAGCCGGAGTTACAGGCACACATTGCCATGCCTGTCTAATTTTTGATTTATTGTAGAGACACGAGGTCTTGCTAAGTTGCCCAGGCTGGTCTTGAACCTGCGGGCTCAGGCAATCCACTCGCCTTGGCCTCCCAAAGTGCTGGGATTATAGGCTGAGCCACTGAGCCTGTAGAAAGATGTGAATTTAAGTATACTATTTTGCAAGAGGCTCAGTGTGTGTTTCAGAAATTCTATAAACTTCTATATTTTTTGGCAATTGGGACAAGGGTCAGGTCTCTTGGTTTTCTTTTCTAGGGACCAGAAACAAGAAGGAAACCTTGGCCAAGATGAAAATTTGATATTCCTCATTTCTTAACTTTAAAAGTTGAAAACTGAAAAATTTAGTACATGCAACCAAGAAATTAAGGTTACAGAAAGTTCTTGGCATTACTGCCTATCCCTGCCCCCAAGCTAGAAAGCTAAGCATTGAAAGTATTGTGGTAGCAAATTGGCTTCTGCAGTTCACCTGGTAAGCCAAGAACAGTCTAAAAACTGATGTATTCTCTCCTTCTGGAGCCTACATCTGGCCATGAATACTTTTTTGAATATAGCAGTCTCCGTCTAACCTCTTGCTCACTCCACCATCAGGTCTTTTTCCTCCTGATGTTCATTTCTACCTGCCCATTCCTGGGTAACAACAAAGATACTTGGAAAAAGAAATTCTTAACTTGTTAGGTAGCATCAGGGTATAGAAAACACAGACCCAAGCCAGAGGATCATTTGAACCCAGGAGTTCAGGGTTATATTTATATAGTATACTATGATCTTGTGTGTGAATAGCCACTGTACTTCAGCCTGGGAAACATAGTGAGACCCCATCTTTGAAAACTTAAAAGAAAAGAAAAAGAAAGCAAAAAGCAGTCCCAGAGGAGCTTACTGGAGGAACTAAACTCAAGGAAGGCTTCAGCTAGATTTCTCTTGTATCCTTGTTCCTCCAGCAGGAAATGCCATACCTACAGGGCCATTCACAGTGTTATAGGGAGGGCATCCATTCTTATCCACTACAATGCATTTTTATAGTAGCTAATGATTTTTCTTAAAACAAAAAGATCCTATCACTCCTGGGCTTAAAGCCTTCCACTGAATTCCCATGACGCTGGAAAAAACATCCAACTTCCTTAACCTGGTTTGATTACAGAGTGGTTTGACTTCTCTTACTTCTCCCAATCTTCTCTTTGCTTACTACTGTCCAGTCATACCTTCCTTACGTCTGCTGCTTGACTCAAAGCCTTTGCACAGCTATTTCTTCCTCCTAAGTTTCTTTAACCCTGGTCTTCATTTGACTGCCTCTGTTTTGTCATCCATTTCTCAGCTTAGATGTCATCTCTTCAAAGGGAACTTCAAAGGGAACTCCCAATTCTAAGTAGCTACCTAGTCACCCTGTATCTTTTTCCTGTTTTAATACTTTTTTTTTTTTTTGAGTTGAAGTCTCAGTCTATTACCCTGGCTGGAGTGCAGTGGCACGCTCACAGCCACCCCAGCACTGACCCGCTGGGCTCAAGTGATCCTTTTGTCTCAGCCTTCCAAGTAGCCAGAATTACAGGCATATGCTACCACGCCCAGTTAATTTTTTTATGTATTGTAGAGATGAGGTCTCGCCAAGTTGCCCAGGCTGGTCTCAAACCCGCAATCCTCTCATCTTGGCCTTTCAAAGTGCTGGGATTACAGGCATGAACACAGCACCCAAGCTTTAATTCTCTTAATAGTCCTTACCAGGGTCTGATACAGTTTGGGTTGTTTGTTGTCTTTCAATCCTTGCTAGAATATAATTTCTAGGAATACAGAATATTTTCCTGACTTGTTCACAGTTCTATCCCCAGTGCGTAGAATGAGTTGTGACCCCAGATGCACTCAATAAAGAGGGTAGGATGTCCAAATATTGACATAAATGTTGTCTCACTAAAATGAATTACTGGTTTGTACTAGACAAAGATGATGAAAACTGAGATGAACAATGAAAAACAGTGATCATTATGCTTTTGGAATTATATGTTCTTGAAGACTATTGGAGCTAGAAGAAAGCTTGAAGCCTAGATGTTTTCACTAATTGAGCAAATTTGTATTGAATATTAACTCATCAATCAATATCAGGCATGGGACTATCACAATGAAAAAGAAAAACCCAGTTTCTGTTGTTTTCGTGGGGTTTTTTTTAACTTTTTTATTTTAATGATGTGGGGTACGATTCAAGGTTAGGTATACAAACGTTGATTATGCAGGTACCCTTGTTGGTGAGGTGTGCCCCTCCCTCCCCTAGCATTTTCCCTCAACTGCCAATCCCACCCCCCTCCCCTGGCAGTTTCCCACTACTGCCAATTCCTTATGATATTATAATTGTTCAAGGTCCGCTTATGAGTGAGAACATATGGTATTCTGTTCTTTGTTTCTGTGGTAGATCACTGAGTATGATCATTGATGCAAGCTTGAACCATCAGAATAAAAATCTTTAAAAGATGAGCAAGATTCTCAAGGGAATCCTAGATGAGTTCCAAGCAACAAGACAACAAAACAGCCTATCTGGAACATTACTAGGGATGGGGTGTTCTGAAAGCAGAAATGGACTGTGTGCTAAAGAGAAATCATTCCTATTGTTAAAATTTTGCTGTGAACCCATTGGGAATAAAACAATCAAATATCAAAAGTAAATTCTTAGGAAGAAAAAGATGTGGGTTAAACTGGTTCAAATAAAGAACAAAAGCCTTGGAATCTTTTAAGTTTTTTTATAATGAATGCACACAAATTACATTCCTTTTCAGTTGGTGTTAGAATTACTTGATAAAGAAGATGACCCTAGAGAAGAAGGCGTGTAAAGCCAGTTAATGAAGATGAGTCTGTGGTTTGGTACTCCACCTATAATCTATTTGAAGACTGACATCTCCTGTCAGCAAGGAAAATGAGTGCTTTGAAATGAATTCTTATGCATACTTGGAAAGAAGGATCTTTAAGTGAGTGTATTAAACTTTATACTTAGAGCCAGGCTCAGTGGCTCAGCCTGAAATCCCAGCACTTTGGGAGGCTGAGGTGAGTGGATTGCTGAGCCTGCAGATTAGAGACCTGCCCGGGCAACTTCGTGAAACCTTGTCTCTACAATAAGTCAAAAATTAGCCAGGCATGGTAGCGTGCACCTGTAGTTCCAGCTGCTTGGAAGGCTGAGGATTAAGGATTGCCAGAGCCCAGCAAGTCTACTCTGGGGTGGCTGTGAGTGTGCCACTACACTCCAGCCTGGGTGATGCAGTAAGACTCCAACTCAAAAAAACAAAAAAATTTATACTTAAATGTGTACATGAGGGATTCATTTTATGTTAAGCATATTGTTTTTTAACCTGTTAGCTATGGCTTATATAACTTATTTTCTAATAATTGAAAACCTTTGTTTTTAGTATGAGTGTCATTCTCAACATTGCCAATTTCAGCAAGAATTAAATGACATAAGAAACTTTAGGACTATGTAAATGGAACATTTGGTTCTCATTTTATATTCAGTTTCTATATATTTTTGAAACATATTTGCTTATGACCAGGCACTGTCATTCTTGATGAGGATTGAGGAATTGCATGTCCCTATATTTACTCTCTTTATAAAACAGTCGTTTAGTCATCCCCTCAGCAGATATTGATTGATTACCTGCTATGAGCAAGACACATTTTAAGGCATTGGACACCTATCAGTGAACAAAGAGGACAGAAATTTTCCAGGATCTTACAATGTAGTGGTGATCAAGGGAGTGGTATTTGTCATGATAACCAATTATGATAAAAAAGTAAATTACACAGCATATTAGAAGGCTCAGGGTACTAAGGGAGAAATAGACGCTGGTAAATGGAATCAGATTGAGGGGCGGCAGAAAAAAGCACAGTGAGACGATTGCAGTTTCAAATAGTGTGGTCAGGGAGACCCTCACTGAAAAGAGAAGATCTGAGAAAAGACTTGAAGGAGGTGAGAAGAGAATTCCAGGCACAAGAGCAAGTGCAGAGGCCCTGAGTAGGAGCTTCCAGTATTCAGGGGACAGCGAAGGGACTCAGTTTGACTGGAGTGGAGTGAGTGAGAGGCAGCATAGCCATAAATCCTGTAGGGCAAGAGTCAGCAAACCGGTGCAGCCTGCTTTTGTGAATAAAGTTTTACTAGAACATAGCAATGCCCACTTGTTTATCTATTTGCTGTGACTGTTTTCATGCTGCAGCTGCAAAATGGAGTAGTTGAAACAGACAATCTAGTCACCAAAGATTAACATATTTACTGTTTGGCTTTTTATAGGATGTATGTGCTGACCTCAGACTTTGGCTCTGAGAGAAATGAGAAGCCATGGAGATTTGAGCAGAATAGTGATAGGATCTGACTTATGATTTAAAAAGAATTATGACTGCCATATTGACAAATTTTAGGGGGCAAAAGTGAGAGCAGAAACACCAGTTAGGATTGTATTTCAAAAGGTGCACCAGCGTTATCCCAGGATATCACAGCAGATTCAACTGGGTGTAGCAGGACATATTAAATTTGTGAAGGAGTCATAGCAATACTTGGCATTTGTGGTGTGTGAAAGTCTACCCAGTAGGTAGTTCACAGGGTTTTTTTTGTTTTTTTGTTTTTGAGTTGGAGTCTCACTCGGTCGCCCGGACTGGAGTGCAGTGGCCGCTCCCAGCCACCGCAGCCTCGCCTGCTGGGCTCTGGCGATCCTTCCGCCTCAGCCTTCCAAGTAGCTGGAGTTCACAGTTTTAACATCAGATCACGGTGTGTTCCTTTCAATGATGCCATATCTCTGTGAAGCGGAGTTTTTGGCATTAGCTGTAAAAACAAAAATTATGAAAATCCTATGAAATTCAATGTGGAACAGGAAACGAGGCTGGCCGTGTCTAATGTGATTCCAAGTTTTGATACATACAGTGCCCAGCAGGCACACATACCTCATCAGCAAGTATCGTGTTTAAGAGTGAAATCGAATTTTTTTTAAGCTAACATGTATTTTTTTCCATGACTCCTTGGTTGTTAGAACACTGTATTCATTTCCAGTGGCTGCTCTAAAAAATCACCACAAACTTGATGGCTTAAAAAAGAAAAATTTGGCCGGGCTCGGTGGCTCAGCCTGTAATCCTGCGCCTTTGGGAGGCTGAGGTGAGTGGATTGCCTGAGCCCGTGGGTTCGAGACCCGCCTGGGCAACTTGGCGAGACCTCATCTCTACAATAAATCAAAAAAAATCAGCCAGGCGTGGTAGCACATGCCTGTAATTCCAGCTACTCAGAAGGCTGAGGCAGAAGGATCGTCAGAGCCCAGCAGACGAGGCTGCGGTGGCTGGGAGCGGCCACTGCACTCCAGTCTGGGTGACAGAGTGAAACTCCAACTCAAAAAAAAAAAAAAGAAAAGAAAAATTTATTCTCACAGTTCTGGAGCCCAAAAGCGTGAAATTAGCATCATGGGGGCAAAATTAAGGTGTTGAGAGGGCTCTACTCCCTTCAGAGGCTCTTGGGGAGATTTTGTTCCTTGCCTCTTCTAGCTTCTGCTGGCTGCCAGCATTGTCTGTCTGGTGGCTGCATCATTTCAACTTTTGCCTGTGTAGCCCCATTGCCTTTCACGTCTGTCTGTATTCAGTTTTAATCTGCCTTCATTTGATAAGGACACATGGGATTGCATTTAGTGTTCACCCTAATAATCCAGGATAATCTCCTCATCACAGGATCTTTCATCACCTCCAAAGACTCCTTTTCTAAATATGGTAGCATTTGCCAGTTCCAGAGATTAGGTCTTTACCTTTTTGGGTGGCCATTATTTAGCCTAGTAGAAGCATACATTTTGGCGCTCAACTACTTAATAAATAAGACTGTTAAGTACTTCTTTTGGTGAGATGAGTGAGGTAAGGGCTTGATAATTCTAAAAAGTTTGGGAAACTCTGCATTGTGAGAAGGATATGTTAATAATCCAGGCAGGAAATGATGAGGGCTTGAACTAATGTGAAAATGGAGGAAGGTGGTTAAAAGTAGAAAGGTTTTAGGTGCAATTAGGGCTGGTGAAATTTGCTAATGTTCTGCGTATGCAGTTGAGAGGGAGAAACAGAGTCTAAGGACTTCAAAAGTTTCTGACCTGAGCAACTGGAGTAATGGAATTGCCATTAACTGAGATGAATAAAACTGCATAGACCAGTTTTGTGGTGGGGGGAAGAGGAGGTGAGATTGGAGTTTCAGTTTTGTTTATGTTTAAAAAGGTAGATACAAAGAGAAGCCAAAGAAGGAAGGGAAAGATAGACCTTCCTGACCAGGACCTGCCTCTGGATTCTTCATCTGCCCTGGAGGGTTATTCCACCTCTCACAGTGACCAAATGTTTCCCAACATGAGCCCTCTAGGCTATTTTAAGTTCTCACTCAAAACATGAACTGAGCAAGTATAGGCATGAAGTGCCATAGTAGAGGGTACTCAGGAATTCTTGTCTGACTCATAGTGTTAACTAGTTTGAGGCAAATGGAGCTCTACTTCAGGAAACTACAGGACTTTCTCCAATTAAAGTAATTATGTCAAAAAATTGACCCTGACCTCAGAATGATAGAGGCAGCATTGCAATTGTCATTTTGAATCTCCCGAAATCCTCTCATGGAAATAGATCAGAGAAAACCAAAATCTGTGTAGCATTTGCCACCAAACTAGAGGACAAAGTTCTCCCTCTGAACCCCAACACAGAGGATGGAGCAAACCAATTGGCACCAGAGCTGCCTGGTATGACCATCTGCATAAAAGGGAGTGGCAGAGAGGTGGCCTTCAAAGTGCCAGCAGATGTTCACTGGAAAGCACCTTGGGGCAGTTTGAGAACAACTGAAACTGCCAGTGATTTTGCCCAGTCCAAAAGTAAATACAGGGTCTGGTAGTGGATTCTGAAAGACTGAAGCAGACTAGCCCCTCGACGTTTTTGAACCCGAGCAGTCAGAGGTCCTTTTCAGGACACAGTTTCTCCCAGAAAATAAACTGCCAGGAGGAACAACAAACACAAAGGATAGAAGTCAAGGAGGGGAGCAGAGCTAGGAAATCTCAAAGAGCATTTGAGATTTTTGATTTCTGTTTTTGAATTCTTTACTACAAAAACAGGCCAGGTGTAAAGGCTACCACTCGTAATCCCAGCACTTTGGGAGGTTGAGGCAAGAGAATCCCTTGAGCCTAGGAGTTTGAGATCAGTCTGGAATATGGCGAGACCTTATCTCAAAAAAAAAGGCCTGAGTGGTGGTACATGCCTGTAATCCCAGCAACTCAAGAGACTGAGGCAGAGGGTTGTCTGAGCCCTGGAGTTTGAGACTGTGGTGAGCTGTAATCTTGCCACTGCATTCCAGCCGTGGCCACAGGGTGAAACTCCCATTTTCAAAAACAAAAACAAAACAACAGTGAAAAGCTTAAAGACACAAGAGTGAATTCGCATAATGGATAATGTGCTACATATCAAGTAAAAAAATTTTAAAACTCAAAAGATGAAAATTCTAGAGAAATGATTTTTAAAAGGACAGTTAGTAAAAAAGATAATGCAAACACATATAGGAATTTTAGCATAATATTAAAGCGGTATTTCAAATCACTGGGACAGCTTTTTCAATAACTCATGATACATAAACATCGGGGTTCAAATAAATAATATCTCTTGATGATTCTTAAAGTGGCAAAAGTAGTTCTCTCTAAGGGAGAAGGGAAGCGGGTGACTTGGAAACATAGGGAAAAGGGTGAATTTCCCCTTTTGTCTTTCTAATGTTCTATCATGTGAATCTATTACCTCTGAGTTCCAAATGTCTGTGTTCCAATCCCAGCTCCCCTACTTGTTAGCTCTTAATTTTGGGCAAATTCCCAATACACTCTATATCCTCAACTGTGAAATGGGGTGAACTAAGCCAGGTGATGCCTGGAGAGAATAAACTCTCAATAAATGTAACTTATTAATGGAAACAATCCAAATGTCCAGCAACTGATAAAGGATAAGCAAATGTGGTATGTATACAATAGAATACTACGCAGTCATGAAGAGGAATGAAGTACTGACACACACTAAGACATAGGTACACTTTTAAACAGTTATGCTAAGTGATAGAAGCCAGATACCAAAGGTCACATACTGTGATACCATTTACATAAAATGTGTAGAAAAGGCAAATCCGTAGAGACTGGTGGGAGCTTGGGATCAGAGGGAGGAGGGAAAAGGGAATGACTGGTTGGTAACTTGTCCAGAGGTTTCTTTGGGGAATGATAAAATGTTATGGATCAGATAGTTGTGATGGTTGCATCACCTTTAAATAGACCAAAATGCCACTGAATTGTGCCTATTTGAAGTGAATTTTATGTTTTATAAATTATAACTCAAAAAATAATTTTAAAATAGAAAATTACAGATTTTCCCATGGTGGTGATGCGCTACCCCATCTTCCCCTTTGCCCTCTCCATTCCTTTCCTGCCCTCCCCCCACTGCCTCCAACTCTCTTTCCCTTCCACTATGCTTCAAAGCTCCCCAAGGAGCACCTCTAGGCATTGGGAGCCTGTGTCCTGCAGTTTTGGACATGCCCCAGTGTGCAGGCACACCCGCCTCTCATCCTATAGAAATGAACACACTAAGTTGACTTTTCTTGTGTGCCTTGGTTGATGGTGTCAGTGCAAGAAAGCTGTACTCACTGGGTTGTAGAAGGAGACATGGCAGGAGTCCTTCAACTTAATATTTAGGCCCTTCCAAAAGTTTGATCTTGTGTGCTAGTAACCTCCACTTCCTGTACTCTGAAACCCAGGTTGCCCACTACAAGCGCTTGAAAATACTAAGGACTTCAGGGGTTCCCAAAAGGCTCACATTGAGGCCTTACCCCTTAGCATGCAGTGTAACTCTAGCCCATTCTAGAACTACACTAGTAAAGTGGCAAGGTGATACTCACTTTGTGTGGTTTTGCGTGTTGTAAACATTAACTCAAGTGGTGCTTCTCACTGACCCAGTTATAGTTGTTGAGTAAATGGTGACTTATTTTTTAGCTGCTATTTTGGGTGGGCCTCACACTGTGGCAGTTGAACTGTTGAGGCCCCAGGTTAATGGCTGCCCTAGAATTACTGTAGGCCCTTGCAACTCTCCTGATAGGTCCCCCATATTTTGTATCCACATTTCTCTGCTATAATTATATGATTAAGGTAACCCAAACCTATTGGAGATGTGTCCAAAATCTTATTTTCTAAAATATGTACCTAGGAAGCCATGAGACTTAAGGGCATTCTCTGTGAGGGGTTTTTTGCAATACTTTTTTTTGAAAGCAGGATTTATTGAGAGGACAGAAAAGCTTCCACAGTGAGAGAGGACTTGAGGGGGTACCACTTTTGCAATACTTATGCTCAACCCAGACCCACATTCTGCCATCTTCATCTCTGTCCAAATGTTATTCTTTCAGCCTTAACCTCAGATACTGCATCTGACTTCTGCCATATCCCCATTCCTGATTTTTACAATATTTTACTATTCTTCTGGTCACCCAGACTCAGCTTCTGCCATCTTCAACTTTGTTCAAATGTTATTCTTCAGCCCTAACCTCAGAATCTGCATCTAACTTCTGCCGTTTTCCCCATTCCTGATTATTTTCATAAGCCCACAAAATCTCTCTCCTTTTGGCCATTCTAGGTCTGGATCAGCTTCCTTACTTCTTCCTCTATTCTCATCGCTTTTTACCTATTTTCCAACCCAACTTTAAGTTTCTTCTTTCTCATGCAACCTTTGATCCCCACTTTACCAAAGAAAAATCACAGTTAACAAGAATCTCAAAACTCAAAAGACATCTTTATTAGTTATATACGGATCAATTATATTGCAGTCTTTAGTAAATATTGCAATAATCAAAATGAATAGAGAAATTTGTATCTGTCATTGTATATGTGGAAAATTAGCTGGTAACTAAAGTGATAACAACAATCTTGGCAGATCTTATATTATATAGCTGTAATATTGAGCTATCTCCATATCCTTTTTTCTCTCAACGAAAAACTGCACTTTCTCCCAGATATACTTAGCAGCATTCTCACGCTGTTGTTGGGCCAGCCTCTTCATGGCCTCACGCTCTGGCCTCTGCTCCTCTGTGATGGTTGTTGACATTACTGGTTCAGGAACATTAGGTTTCCTCCATGGAATTGGTTGGAGGCTGAAGTCTTGGAGTAGATATTGGCTTTGAGGCTTGGGTGATAACTGGAGCTTGGTCCCAGCAGTGGAAACAGGCTTAGTATGAAGGGAAGTGCAAGATGATGTTTTGTAGGGTGCAGGCCTAAAAGCAGCAGACCGAGGGATAGTAGACTGTGCAGAATCTGTCAAGCTGCTTTGGGTTGCATAGGTCGAAATTGGCTGAGCTAGTGTGACAGGACCCATCAAATATGTGTTGGTAGGTACTGATCGGGATAGATTGACTGCAGTAGATTGAGCTGGGTTAATAGAACCAGGCCTGACAGAGTAAGGCGCAGCAGGCCTATGTGAGGCCAGATACTGTGACCGTCGAGGAACAGGTCGAGCTTGAGGTTTTTCTAGGGTTAGGAAGGGCAAGGGTACCAACTTTACCTTCCCAGGTGGTGGCAGCTCATACTCAGATGGAGATGGACACTGTTTTTCAGCACTGCCATTTGTTTTCTGGACTTTGACTTGCATTTTCTTACGACCTTTACGCTCATGTGGGGTATCCAGCTGTAGTTTGAGAGCTGCAGATGGCTTGGGGTCTTTGGTGTTGCTTGAGTTTCCCAGGGTGCAGGAGATAGAGACTCCAGTTATCTTAGTACTTCTCTTCCCCCATCGATGAAAAACCTCCACAGACTCCAGCTTATCCAAGTCTAGGCAGCTTCGAGACTTTTTAAATGTCTCTTGCCTAAACACAGGTTGTTTTCTTTTCCGCTTTATCTTGGGAGTGGTTGGCTCTTCCGCCTTGAGTGTGTTCCCTGATTGCTTACTCTGCTTAGATTTCTGGGAGCTGATTTCTCTGGTTCTTTTGATCTTTATCTTTCCATAGCCCCTAGTTTTGCAAATTCTGCTGGACGCTGCTTTCTGAGGTCTGCTTTCAGAATGCTTGACCGCATTAACAGGAGCCCTATCCCTGGCTGCTGCAGCACTACAAATAACCACTTCTCCCTCTAGTAGACACCCTGGCTTCTTTGGTTGGATTTTGGCCTCAGGAGCACCACTGATAGGCTTGGAAATTTTGTGTTTGTTCTTCCTGACGTGATTAGAGGGACCCTTTATGACACTTGACTTTTCCTGCACCTGATTCACCTGGATGACTCTGGTATCTTTGGTTTTGATTCCTGTGAAATCTTTGGATCGGTCACAATCTTTTAAGGAATCAAAGAGCTGAGGAAGATGAATATCCTCTACCAGTGTGGTGATGTCTGTAAAACTTGTGCTAGGCTCAGTCCCACTTTCAAGTGTCCCTCGGTCCTCAAGAGTTAGGCTGTTCTCTCCTAGATTGACATTTTCAGAACCAGGCTGCTCCTCAGGGCCAAGGGGATCGATGCAGGCCAGAAACTGGTGAATATCAGAAATTTCTAAAGGGAGTAGTGAAGTGTCTTGGTTTCCTATTGGGATCTGGTAGGCATCCAGAGGCTTGGAAAGCTTGTTCTTAATCTCACCCAAATTCTTATTCTCTGATTTTTCATGTGTTTCTGGAAAGACAAAAAATTATGAAAAGTGTATATAACTAAAAAGAATATGTCAGAACTAAAAAGAATATGTCACTGTTAATGAAAATCAAGATGTAGCAAGCAGCAAAGTATAGGAATTTACAATAAATGAAGTTGTTATTTATATATGCAATATTATAAAATTGAATACTATGTATTCTATTTTAGTGAACCAAGAAACAGCTCATAATAGAAGGTGATTGGGAATGAATTTCTAACTACTGCATATAGACAGAGAAACCACATTTGTAAAAAGTATGTACCAAGTAGCAAAATACAGTAAATGTGAGTGTATAGGTAGCCATAATATATGTAAACACATATTTCTTTTTTTTTTTTTTGAGTTGGAGTCTCACTCTGTCACCCAGACTGGAGTGCAGTGGCCGCTCCCGGTCATCGCAGCCTCGGCCTGCTGGGCTCCGGCGATCCTTCCGCCTCAGCCTTTCGAGTAGCCAGAATTACAGGCTTGCACCACCATGCCCGGCTGATTTTTTGATTTATTGTAGAGATGAGGTCTCGCTGCCCAGGCGGGTCTCGAACCCACGAGCTCAGGCAATTCACTCACCTCAGCCTCCCAAAGGCGCGGGATTACAGGATGAGCCACTGAGCCCGGCTAGACACATATTTCAATAAAAGCTAGTACAAAGCAGAGAGCAAAGCAGTAAGTGTAAAGGAGGTCTGCTATTGAGCTCATTCATATTTCTTTGAATATTACCCAGCAAGTGACAGATATTAGTCCCAGTAAAAATGGATATCTAAATAATAGCCACATAAGCAAAAAAGATCACTTAAAAGGTACCATGGACATTTTTATACTTATCCTCAAAACCTAGATTATAGTTGTTTTTCACATTTAGGAAAATGTCATTCCCTAAGTCTGAAAAAAAAAATACTTCCACTTCTAGAATCCAATTAAAATACAATTTATTTGCATGCCCACCAACAGTGTAGAAGTGTTTTCTTTTTTCCGCATCGTTGCCCTCATCTGTTGTTTTTTGTTTTATGTGTGTGTGTGTGTGTGTGTATGTGTTTTTAGATTAGAACATATAGTTTATTTAAAAGGTAAATCAGAGAGAGAGAGAGAGAGAGAGAGAGAGAGAGAAACAAAGAGGAGATTCACCTCTCCAAGGCAGGGAAGGGGGCCAAAGCCAGGAAGCATGGCGACAGCCATAGCTCAAAAAGCACATGACCTTGCCGGGCTCGGTGGCTCAGCCTGTAATCCCGTGCCTTGGGAGGCTGAGGTGAGTGGATTGCCTGAGCCCGCGGGTTCAAGACCCGCCTGGGCAACTTGGCGAGTACTCATCTCTACAATAAATCAAAAATTAGCTGGACATGGTAGCGCGCGCCTGTAGTTCCAGCTACTTGGAAGACTGAGGCAGAAGGATCGTCGGAGCCCAGCAGGTCGAGGCTGCGGTGGCCGGGAGCAGCCACTGCACTCCAGTCTGGGTGACAGAGTGAGACTCCAACTCAAAAAAAAAGCACATGACCACACCAGAAACTAGTAAGGCAATGGTCTGTTTTTTGTCTTATTGATGGTAGCCGTTTTTCCTGGAGTTAGGTGGTATCTCAATGTGGTTTTGATTTGTATTTCTCTGTTAATTAGTGAAGCTGGGCATTTTTTTCATGTGTCTGTTGGTTGCTTATATATCTTCTTTTAAGAAGTACCTATTCATCTATTTTACCCACTTTTTAATGGGGCTGTTTGTTTTTTTCCTTTTGGCACATTTGAGTTCCTTGTAGATCCTGGACTTTAGGCCTTTGTCAGATATACATTTGGCAAATATTTTTTCCCATTCTGTGGGTTGTCTCCCTGCTCTTTTTTTTTTTTTTTTTTTGAGCCAGAGTCTCACTCTGTCTCCCAGACTGGCAGTGGCATGATTACAGCCACCACATCGTTGATCTGCTTGGCTCAGGCAATTATTTCACTTCAGCTTTCCAAGTAGCTGAAACCACAGGCATGTGCTACCATGTCTGGCTAAATTTTTTTATTTACTGTAGAGACAAGGTCTCACCCTGTTCCTCAGGCTGTTCTCAAACCACTGAGCTCAGGCATTCCTCTGGCGTTCACCTCCCAAAGTACTAGGATAACAGGTGTGAGCCGCCACACCCAGCTTCCTCACTCTTTTGATGGTTTCTTTTGCTTTGCAGATGCTTCTCAGTCTGATGAGGTCCCACATATCTGTCTTATCTCTTATGGCATGGGCATCTGGGGTTTTGATCAGGAATCGGTTCCTATTCCAACTTCCATAAGGGCGTATCCTGCATTTTCTAAGATTTGCATAGTTTGATGTTTTATATTGAGGTCTTTGATTCATTTGGAGTTGATTTTTGTGTATGGTGATAGTTAGGGGTCCTGTTTCATTCCTCTGCATGTGGTCAGCTACTTTTCCTGGCATCGTTTATTGAATAGGTTCTCCTCTCCATAATTGTTTGTGGTGGAGACTTTTTTGAAGATGAGTTGGTTGAAAAGTTGAGGTTTTGCTTTCGGAATCTCTATGCTGTTACATTGGTCTATATGCTTGTTCTTGTACCAATACCAAGCTGTTTTGATTATTGTAATCTTATAATAAATTTTAAAGTTTGGAAGTGTGATACCTACCACTTTGTTTCTTTTGTTTAGGATTGTTTGGGCTATTTGTGACCGTTTATGTTTCCATATGAATTTCTGTATTGTCATTTCCAGGTCTGAGAAGAATAATGTTGGTAATCAAATGGGTATTGTGTTTAACTGTATTGTTTTTGGTAGGATGGACATCTTAACAATGTTGATTCTTTCAATCCATGAACATGGGTTTTTTTTCATTTGTTTGTGTCTTTTATTTTTCTGAGCTGTGTTTTGTAGTTTTCATTGTAAAGGTCTTTCACTTCTTTGGTTAGAAAGATGCTGAGACCATAAAAAAGAACAAATCATGAACTTCGCAGCAACCTGGATAGAACCAGAGTCAATAATACTGAGTGACCTCTCACAGAAACAAAGATCTGAGTATCACATGTTTTCACTCATATAGCAGACCTTGAACATCCATGTAATACTATAAGAAAGGGACTGACAGTGGTGGGAAACTATGGTGGGGAGGGGAAGGGAGGTGGGATTAATGGTAGCAAATATCTGTCTGGGGACAGGGAGACACCCCTTATCAACAAGGGTACCTGAACGAAACATATTTGTATACCTAACCCTTAACTGTACCCCACAATATCAAAATAAAAAATACTGATTAAAAAAAAAAAAAGAAAGATGCTGAGAAAACAGTGTGGCAATTTCTAAAACAACTAGAAATTGACATTGCATATGTCCCAGCAATCCCTCTTATGGGAATACACCTAGAGGAACTCAAATAATTCTACAGAAAATAATCTGCACTTGCATATTTAATACAGCACAATTAGCAATAGCAAAAATATGGACCCAACTGTAAGCTATTCATCAAAACTGAACTGGATTTTTTAAAATGTACATATACATGATGGAATATTACACAGCCATAAGGAAGGACAAATTTTTGGACTTTGCAACAACATGGATGAATTTAGAGTCTATAATACTTAGTGATCTGTCACAAAAACAAGGAACTGTTTTCACTCGTAAGTGGACCCTGAGCATTTATCATAATACTATAAGAAAGAGATTGACAGTAGCAAGAAACTGCCAGGGGAGGGGACACATAATAGCAATAAAGGTACCTGATCCCAAACCAGGCAAAGTGGAGATCAAAGGGATTTCCAGACTTTACCTGTGCAATGACCATTTGTATACCTAATCCTGATTTGTACCCCACATTTTTAAAATAAAAAGAAAAAACAACTTGTAATCTGAGGCAACCCAAAGAACTCCAGAACACCTTATAGATACATGTGGGATTAGAGATGACTTTTTATTCTTAAGTAGATCTTTCTTTTTATTCTAAGTTTAAAAACAGTTCATCATTAATCAGTATGTACTCTGTTTTAGGGAGAAAATAATTTTAAAGATGAAAAGCACCTTTTACTTCAAACTTACTTATCACACAAAGAAATGTGTTCTTCTAATGCAAATTAAGAGACAACCATTTTTTTTAAACTTAATTTTCTTTGAAATAAGTGAAACATCCATAAAGTTTTAAAATGGGAAGAAATAGAACACTGAAAATTCAGTTTCTTCCAGTCCCTACTTTTATTAGTTTCTTGCTTAGAGAAAACATCACTTCTATAATTTCTAAAATATTTACATTCAAAACTGTCAAATGCCATGCTCACTTTCGCAGGATATATACTAATATTGGAACAATATAAAGAAGATTAGCATGGTGTATTCACAAATTCGTGATTGATGTTTTATAAATTTTTTAAAAACTGTCAAGTGTTATCTGTTTTCAAGGTGGTAATAGATAAATCTACACAACTTAATGTGGGTTTTTTAATGTTATTTTTCCAAATGCTTCTGTATTTTAACCTTAGTTTCCTTCCCAGTCTATTTTTCTAAGTATCTGCAAAAACCAACTTAATTTTGTCCTGTTCTTATCAGGTTTCCACTTTGTGCTATTTCTGCTTTATTTTAAAATCTTTGGTTCTCTTCAACATTCCATCCCAAACTACCTCTTTGGTTTTTTCCTAGAAAATTCCTCCATCTCTCTCTCTCTCTTTTTTTCTTTACTCGTTTTTTATTTTCTCCCCCATCTCAGTTTCTGTTGGCCAATGCTTAATGAAATAGTCCCAAATTTTTATAACCTAGAATATCTGCCTCCTTATACCCTGGTACTCTCTATTCTCTTTCTATTTTCTTTTTTTTTTTTAAGCTAGTTTTAATGTAAGCATTACTTTTTGAACATCTCTAAATTTAAAATACTAAGGTCAAAATATTAATGGAGGGAGACTACAACTGATGGTATGTCTTGGTATGTATTGCTAGCTTTCTATAAACCTAGGGGTTTTTTCTGTTTCTCTTAAAACAAACCCTTTTTTAAAAAACTCTGATTTCTTTTTCAATATGTATTTTCTTTAGGACTCAAGGTTAAAAAGAAGAGGACTAGAGGGACTGAGCAATCTATAATCTGCAGGTAACAGATGAGGGAAAAGATTTTGTCTCACAAGTTTATGTAAATGATTTACCCAGAGTCACACAGCTAGTAAATTTCAAAGCCAAAACTGAAATTAGATCTCCATATTTCTAGTTCAGTACTTGCCTTCATTATTTCAAGCACTTTTGACTTTACTACTGAATCTGGGGGGAAAGAAATCTAATGAAAAGCTTTTAAAAGTGTATCTTCTTACCTGACATGATCAGAGAAGAGGAGACATCAACCGCAGATATAAGGGGTGAGGAGATGATACTCAAAGTTGTGTAAGTGACTGAAGTCAAAGAGCGCCTGTGTCCAGTATGAAAGTCACTGGTCACACTGGTCACAGGTCACTTGCGATGATCCAAATATATTTACAGACATCTCCATGGTAACCCTAAGATTCTACCAGGTGGTGGTAGGTTTGGTGGGAGAATGATGTCACCAAGAAGGCAATTGAAAGCTATGAGATAGCCAATAGGGAGGTCAGATTCCCAACAAGTTGACAGGATTTGTCGGAAGGAGTTGTTAGGAAGCTATAACAGCACTCAAGTGACAGAGCTCTGGGGAGGGAAAATCCCGCAGGACAGACATGATCATCCCACTTTCCTCCAGGCTCTAAGGAAGATCATCTTAATGTTTCTTACAGATGTTCATTAGTATAACTAATAGTTATATATATTTTTATGTTACATTTCATATTATATAATATTATACATTTATAATTATATGTTATGTATCTAGTTAATATCCTTGAGGAAGAAAGAAAGGGACATCTAGGTTGAGCAATTACAATAACTCTGAAACTTTGTCAGTGGATGTGATGAGTGATTTCACTGCAGCTTTTAAGGACCAAAGGAAAGAATTAAAGAGATCCTTTTATAACTTAGTTGAAGAACAAGGTGAAGTTCATTGAGTGAGTGTACCTTGTAGGAAATGATATGTGGTCCACGACTTTCCTTTTAGGTTTCATCTCCTTGAATCCTACCTTTCTTGGGCAGGGTCAGGCTGGGCAAGGTTGGACTTGCATCTCTCTTCTGCTCTTCCTTCCTTGCCCTGATTTGAGGCATTGCTTCTGAGATAGGTCTTGATCTTGTGTTCTTCAAATAATGGGTGCTACTTCCTGCCAACTTCCAGAGCAAGAGTCCTCTTTCCAATGTTTTAAAAATATTTTTCCATATTTCAAAAAATGTACTCTACCCACTAGAAGCAAACACTAGAGTGGTGGAAGACACAGCCGGCTGAGAACCTCCTCTCTTCTCATCTTTGGTCGCTATTCTTTTACCCGTCATTTGCTACCACTAGCTTCTTGGGTCATCCAGACCCCTGTCTATCTGCTCTTTTATATGTGCAAGGCATTCAGGATACTTCTCTCTTATCCCATAAGAGAATCCAGTGTGGCATTTACTGTAGTCTCCTCCCCTTTGCAAACAACCACTATAGTACCATGGGCGTCTAGATTTTTCTGTCTGCCATGCTTAGGTGCAAGGCCAGGCATTATGTAGAGGACAATAGTTAGAGAAAGGAGGCATTAGTGGAGAATAGGGAGAGGCAAGGTGAGAGTGCAGGAAATCAGAGATTCGTGTGGATTTTTGGTTTCTGTGAGAAATGACTTGACACACTTATTTTGTGTTAACAGAACAGATAAAGCAATATTTTTAATAGAGCCAGATAGTCAAGAAATTGCTGTGAATTCTGTATGTGAAGAGAATAGTTTTAAATATACTTCCCCATTTTGAAACATGTTCTAGTACCTCATTTATATCATTCACTAGTATGTATGTAGAATATAGATTGCTAATAAATGCTGTGGTTTTTCTATGTATTTTTCCTCTTGTCATATATATATATATATTTTTTTTTTTTTTTTTTGAGTTGGAGTCTCACTATATCATCCAGACTAGAGTGCAATGGCATTCTCCCAGCCACCACAGCCTCTACCTGCTGGGCTCTGGCAATCCTTCTGCCTCAGTCTTCCAAGTAGCCAGAACTATAGGCATGCTATACCATGTCCGGCTAATTTTTTATTTATTGTAGAGACGAGGTCTCACCAAGTTGCCCGGGTGGGTCTTGAACCCATGGGCTCAGGCAATCCACTCCTCTCGGCCTCCCAAAGTGCTGGGATTACAGGCTGAGCCACCAAGCCCGGCCTCCTTGTCATATTGTTACAGATTCTAATATTTAAGACATACTACGTATTTTTCTCCTGATAACTGTTTTATTTTGCAACATCATGAACTTACTTGACCTGATGGGTTTGCGAAGAAAATTAAAGCAGTCTCTGTGATAAAGACATGGTAGTGAGTTATATTGTGCACCTAAGCATAGGGAATGGGTGTCCTGACTGGGATTGTTTCTTGTTGTTGTTGTTTTGTTTTGTTTTTGTTCTCCTAGTTAGTGCTTTTGTCACTAGCTTCTTTCGTAACTGTGGAAAAGTGTATTAGGGCTGAGTTGTTAATGATTTATATGTGGACTAAGCAGATTTGGTGGAGGAAATATTACATTTAGTATAAGACCTATATAGTTTGTAGAGGCTCTAATTATATTTCTTGGTGGTAAGCTTTTAGGAATGTTTAGATCAATTTGTCCAGGTATTTTTCAGTGAGTAGCTAGTGTACGACACAAGGTACCAAGAGCACACAAGAAGATAAACTCCAGATAGGACCACTAAAGACAAATATTACATTTATAGACCTTTTTCCCCATCTCTTCCAACAAAATTCCTAGTGCTTACATATGAAATCTTTCAGTGGTCGGGTGTGGGTGGGTGATGCTTTTTTGAGAAGAAATTGGGAAAGCTGTGGCAGTGTAGAGAAGTCTTAAGTTACATGACATTTTTCAAGATTTTTTTTTTCTTTGAGGTCAGCTTTATACCTCAAACAGCCTACTTCCATAATACTAGTCCACAATGTGAGGCTAATAACATAAAATAAGTATCTATAAACCAGACCAGTCTCAGTTTTCTCTATGTTTTCATAAAAATCAAGGGAATTCATAGATACTACAGGTTAGGGAGGGTGGTGTAAGATGGGGAGGAATAGGGTAAGATTATTTCTGAATGCAGTAAAATGTTTACTTAGTAAAATATTTCTAATGTTCAATTCTGTTGAGGACAGATTTTTATTATAGTTTGGCTTGTCCTGGTTTCCATCCTCTATAACTATTGCTTTCCACAGTTCTAACCACTTAACTCTAGCCTATAGTGTCAGCATCATCTTAAACTCTAAAATACATCTTCAAAGTAGGAGGAAGTACCTAAAGAGATTCGGTCCAAATTCTGTAACTCAGTGTGAAGTTTCACCTGACCTCAGGCCTGAATTTTTATAAAAGGGTGCTATCTTGTGTGAGAGACTGACCGCCTACATTTTGGACACATGAGGATGACTAGAATTTGTCTTGGTGTAGCATATCCCATTCTTCTACCCCTGAGGCCCTCCTTACTTTTCTATAGTCTCTTTTTGGTTTTATTAATGCCTACAATCCCTATAATTTCCATTCCAGTGTCCTACATACTTATGAAGGCAATCTTTTATTTTTAATTTTATTTTAAAGATGTAAGGTACAAGTCAGAATTGGATCTAAATGGTTTAGGTACAGTTGAGGTTTTGGGCCTCCCATTGGACCTCACTTTGCTGGATTAGAATCAGGTACCTTGTTGACATTATGTATCCCCAACCCACCAGCAGTATCCCACTACTGCCAGTTCCTTTTTTGTAGTATTATAATAGGTGTTCAGGGAACGCTTATGAGTGAAAACTTGTGATACTCAGTTCTTTGTTTCTGTGATATACCATTGGGTATGATAGATTCCGGATCCATCCAGATTGCTGTGAAGTCCACAATTTTGTCCTTCTTTATGGTTGTGTAATATTCCATCATGTGTCTCTACCACATTTTTTTAAATCCAGTCTGGTTTTGATAGACAGCATGGTTGGTTCCATGTTTTTGCTATTGCAAATAGTGCTGTAATAAACATACCTGTGCAGGTATCTTTTTTTAGAGTGATTTGAGTTCCTCCAAGTATATCCCCAGAAGGGAAATTACTGGTTTATATGGAAGATCAATTTCTAGTCCTTTTAGAAATTGCTACACTGTTTTCCATAGAGGTTGAACTAGTTTGCACTCCCAGCAACAGTGTAGAAGCATTCCTTTTTCTCCGCATCCTCGCCAGCATCTGTTGCTGTTTGTTTCATTAATGATGGCCATTCTTACTGGGGTTAGGTGGTATCTCAATGTGGTTTTGATTTGCGTGTCTCTGATGATTAGTGAGGCTGAGCGCTTTTTCACGTGTCTGTTGGCTGCCCATATATCTTCTTTTGAAAAATGTCTATTCATGTCCTTCGCCCACTTTTTAAGGATGCTGTTTGTTTTTTTCATTTCAGCACATTTGAGTTTCTTATAGATCCTGATGGTAGGCCTTTGTCAGATATACAGTTGGCAAATATTTTTTCCCATTCTTTGGGCTGTCTTCCCACTCTCTTGATGGTTTATTTTGCTTTGCAGAAGCTTTTCAGTTTGATGAGGTCCCACTTGTCTATTTTATGCATGGGCACCTGGGGGTTTGATCAGGAATTGATTGCCTACCTCAATTTCCATAAGGTCGTATCCTGTATTTTCTAAGATTCTTATAATTTGGTGTTTTATGTTGAGGTCTTTGATTCATTTGGAGTTGATTTGTGTGCATGGTGGTAGGTAGGAGTCCTGTTTCATTCTTCTGCATGTGGTTAGCCAGTTTTCCCAGCACCATTTACTGAATAGGATCTCATCTCCACAGCACTTGTTGGTGGAGTCTTTGTTGAAGATGAGTTGGTTGAGGAATTGAGGCTTTGCTTTCGGAATCTCTATTCTGTTCCATTGATCTGTCTGCCTGCTCTTATACCAACACTAGGCTGTTTTGATTATTGTAGCCTTATAATAAATTTTAGAATCTGGAAGTGTGATATTTCCTGCTTTGTTTCTTTTCCTGGGGATTTTTTTATTTTTTATTTTTTATTCATGGTCACTTATTTTCCTTAGGAATTTCTGTATTGTTTCCAGATATGAAAAGAATGATGGTGGCAATTCAGTGGGTGTTATCTAGCTGCTTCATGGGTTGTTGCCAAGGTTATTTTGGTCTCGGATCTCACCCTGGCACTTAGGGCACCAGACTGGTGCTTTGGGCCGGCTTGGCTTTGGGTGAACAGCATCTCGGGGTCCACATGAGCCCATGGCATGATGCTCACAGTGCCTGGGGCCTGGGATGCAACTTTTCTGGATGCTCCTCAGCCAAGAGGAAGGGCAGAGACTGCTTCCTCGAGAGGGAACCTGTCTTGTCACCAGAGTATGGTCCTTCTAGCTCATCCCTTCTGGGCTTCGTATCCTGTGGTCTGTGCCTCTGACTGTCGCCGGCACACACTTGGCCTGGCCACCCCTTTCTTAGAGACATTAACCTTCTCTGCACCACCTGCAGTAGCAGATAGGGCCAATGACTGTGATGTTCTGGGACTGCTCCTCATTCTTTTCAGAGTAAGGTTCTGGCCATTGCTCTTGGGTAAAATGACAGAGGAGACTGTGAGTGTTGGTGACACTCCTTACTTAACACAGTGGACCCCCCACCTCCCAGTTCCTTAAATTATGCTATGTTGCACAGAAAATGTGAGTAATTGTTTAAGTGAAGGAACCCACTAATACTGCCCTGGGATCTTACATGGAAAGACGGTTTGTGCTGTTTCTGGAAATCACAGAGAGCATACATACTTTGCTGCTTCCTAACCAGTCTCATTTGAGAGATCTTCCTTTGTATGTTGAAGTGATCAATTTTGAGAATTTCCTCATATGTGCGGTAAACTTTTTTTTTTTACTTGAGACCTTCCTCTTCCCCAATCTCATACCTCATTCAATTTCTTCCATTTTATTTCCCAAGGGTCTTTTAAATCTTTCATCTGTGCATCAGCACCATAATACAGGTCTTGTTTGACCTATTGCAGTTGGGTCCTAACTAGTGTCTTATGCTAGTGTCTAGAGCCTTGCTTTTAAAAGAATGAGGAGCGCCGGGCTCGGTGGCTCAGCCTGTAATCCCACGCCTTTGGGAGGCTGAGGTGAGTGGATTGCCTGAGCCCGTGGGTTCGAGACCCACCTGGGCAGCGAGACCTCATCTCTACAATAAATCAAAAAATCAGCCAGGCTGCAGTAGCACATGCCTGTAATTCCAGCTACAGAAGGCTGAGGTGGAAGGATCGCTGGAGCCCAGCAGGTCGAGGCTGCGGTGGCCGGGAGCCGCCACTGCACTCCAGTCTGGGCAACAGAGTGAGACTCCAACTCAAAAATAAATAAATAAATAAAGAAAAGAAAAGAATGAGGAGCAATCACAGGACATCACAGACATTGGCCCTTTCTGCTACTCTTTGTTTCCTTCTGATCCATTCTTCACAAGAAATCTTTTTAAAGGTCTTTATTTAAAATTGAAATGAAATTGGAATTGGAATATTGCTCATAAGCACTGCTCAAAGTAACCTCCTTATCATGGCATTCACCATAAGACTCTGAATGTCTCAGAGCCTCTGCTTCTCCAGCCCCTTATCATGCCACTCTCATCCTCACTCTCTGTTTCCATACACTGAGCCATTCCTAGTTAATTATGACTCATCCTATGTTTCACTGTGACTCTTGGCATTATTTAGTGAAGTTCACAGTCCCTTTTCTATCAGACTTTGTCCTAAAATATGAACCTCTAATTTCTTAGAGTTTGAATTTAATGTCATCAGTTGTATGAAAACTAAAACTGTGGAGTGAAAAATTTGAATTCAGATTATCTCAGTGGATGTATAGTATTAATTACAGCATAGTATTTGATACTGGGCTGGGTTTTTATCAGAAATACATAAGTGCAGGCCATCTCCAGCTTTGCATGTACCTTATTGCACTGTTTTGTTGCCTTGCATCTGTTTTCAAGATGGGAAAACAGGAAGGTGGAAAGTACAGCTTGTTACTAAGTGGAGTTGAATAAGTAAAGTGGCACAATGCAAAGCAAAGAGCAGAGGGACATGTGTGGGACTGTAATTCTCATTTTCAAAGAGTCTCAGGGAGACAAGGTTAACATACAAATTGGCTAACAAAAAAAAATCTATACAATAGGTGGAAAGCCTTCCTCTCTATTGGACAGAAGATATCTGGGACCCATTTCATGAATTTCAAAGTTCCTTTGCAAAAGGTAAGCACAAGCTAGTTCAGTATTCTTTCAGAAATCTGAGCTCACCTTGTAGAACACTGGTTCTCAAGCCTATAATATTCCATTTTCTTTTTTATAGCAAATACTTTGCAATGCCTTCTTTACAGTCTGGAAATGAAATTGACAAGTACATATGACTGACTTCCATGCATGTTTCTAAAGAAAAAAACAAATCATAGTAAAATCCTAAGTATTATATAAAAATTAAAAAGTAATTTGTAATAAATTATCTCCATATATAAATATTTATAAATGGCTACCATAGAAGATATAGATAAATAGTTACTTGCATACTCAAGTCATTTTATTCAGTGTTGGGGTTATTTCAAATATCATAGCCAGATACTTGGCTCATGCCTGTAACCCCAGCACTTTGGTAGGCTAAGGCAAGAGGATTGACTGAACCCAGGGTTCGAGACCAGTCTGGGCAACTTGGCAAGACCTTGTCTTTACAATAAATCAAATAATTACCTGGGTGTGGTGGTGCATGCCTATAGTTCTAACTACTTGAAAGGCTGAGGCAGAAGGATTGCCTGAACCTAGCAGGTTGAGGCTGTGGTGGCCATGATCATGCCACTGCACTGCAGCCTGGACAACAGTGAGTTTCTGACTCAAAAATAAATAAATAAACAAACAAAATACCATAGAAGGGGATTTATGAAGATATCTAACTACTTCCAGTGACATTCCTCTACACAGAATAGTGTTAGATGGAAACTGTGTGTTGGTGAAATGTGGTATTGGTTTCCTGGCTTTTATGGAAATCACCCAAGGAAAAGCAACCTCAATACTTGACAGTCACTTTTGAAGCACACTAGAATATGAAATAGTGTCAAATAAATTATTTGGTAAGAAACTTCTAGGAATTCAAAGGAGGGAGAAATGTCTTCAGACGGAGTTTATGAAAGAAGGCTTCCTGGAAGGTTGATGACTTCAATTAGTTATCTAAGGTTACTTTTCAGATAGATGGAGACAATAATTGATCCAAAAGTAGCCAAGTCTTCACAAGAAACTGACTGGGTAGATTATATGCCTTGTTGTAATTAATGCTTTGCACTCGGAGACATCTTGCAGATCACTGCACTTTTTGATAAAATAATAAAAAAGGAATCACTTCATATTAAATAGTATAGTGTTAGAATCAATTATTTTATTGTAATGATATTTAACTTATAGTGGAATTTTGGCATTCAGGAACTTATTTATGAAAAAAATCAAAATTTTATATCATATTTTTCTAGTGTATGGTAATATGTGAAACAGTCACTGACATGCATTGCATGTTTATTTATTGATACATGTTGTTGTACAATAGTAATTTGTTTGATGTCTTCCACCTAGTGTTTTTTTCTTTGGGGAAAGAATGCAGTCTCATTTCTTCCCATTATGTAAATAATCTGTAATTTGTTGTGCAGTCTCTTGTTCAAAGATGTGAAAGGACGCACTTGTGATTCCTGAAAACCACTTCTTAGCTGATGTATCATATCTTTCTATGTATTCCATCTCATTTGCTTTTTTGTGCTACTTGAATGGAAAACTTCAAGGAAACATACATTTTTGAGAAATGTGTACTGACGTAAGTTTGACCCACATGATCACCAGCAATCTCTTTATGTCCCCTGAGAAGGGACATCCAAGTGGTTTGCTTCCTTTGTAATGTCCCATCAGAGGGGATATTCAAGTGCAAAGGGTTAACTTACTTGTTAAAACTTTTGCAATG
>NW_007231175.1:0-12307 GCF_000164805.1 Carlito syrichta | reverse complement strand
ATGTTTCTATAGGTATAAGACTTTAGTTTGAACTCATGTTTTCATCTCCTCTGTCAAGAAGAACAATCAGCCTGGAAAGGTCAGAAGAACTAATGATAAGACAGAACCAAAACCCAAGATAAGCATAGAGATTATAAGAGTGGGTCTACAAGAATTTAAGTCTCATGTTCTGAACAAAATATATGCGGGTTTTTGGGGGTGCGGGGAAGCTGGTTTGTAACACAAAAAAAGAAAGGAGAGATAATAAGGGATAAATCATCCCAGATTAAGATAATTGTTGGTAGAGTCACTAGATGCCAAAAAACAATGATATAAACACAGCACATTATGATTGCAGCAAGATGTAGATGGAGTATCTTACAATAGTTTGTCCTGCATTTGAGACAAAGAATTATAAATTGGACCAGGGAAGTTAGTTGGGTTTAAAATGGGTTAAACGACTGTGATGAAAAAGTCAGTGTCAACTTGGAGGGATTTCCAAGAGCTCCCTTCCTGTTTCACTGAATGCTTTTCCTGTGGTTTGAATGAGGATTCTCAACTCTGATAGTGTCAACGCTGAGACAGATAGAAAATATCCACGTGATGGAAACAGGACATTCAAAAAACCCCAATTGGCTTAACTAATGAGCCAAGCCAAACAAAAATGAAACTTAAAAGAGATGAATGGGGCCTTTCACACGGGTTGGAAGAACCAGAGCTTTATTATGAGAGAGGGAAAAAGAAAGATTATAGAACGGGGAATAGAAGACAGAGAACTTTGGTGAAAGAACAGTGTATGAGTTTTCTAGGAATGCCATAACAAAGCACCAAAAACTGGGTAGCTTGCAAGAACAGAAATTGTACCATCTCCCAGTTCCGAATGCCAACAGTCCCAAATCAAGGTGTCAGGTTGGCCATGGTCTCTCCGACAGCTCTAGGGAGAATCCTTCCTTGCCTGTTCTACCTTCTGTTGTTTGCCAGCCACCCCTGGCCTTTCTTGGCCTGCAGATGCATCACTCTAGGGACAAGACCATCATCTCCCTGTACTTCCATACTGTCTTACCTTGTGCACGTCTGTCTCTATGTTTTACTTCTCCCTTTCCCTAAGGACATCAGTCACACTGGATTTGGGAACACCCAAATGACATTTTCCTGGATTACTTCTGCAAACACCCTGTTTCCAAACAAGGTCTCATCCTGAGACTCTAGAGGTTAGGACTCCAACATCTCTTACTGGAAGGACACAGTTCAGCCCACAACAAATAGCTCGGTGTGAATCAGCAGTCACGTGGTCGCCATGAAAAGCATTGACTGCATAGTTCAAGAATAAAAGGAGAGCTCTCTGCACAGAAGACACCCGAGGACCTTCGGTCAGTTCTGAGCCTTTTACAGACAGATTCAAGGGAAAACAGTCTCTATGAGGAGGGAACTTAAAACCAAATTATTGAAGCACGGATTGAAGGAAATGGGAATGCTTCGCCTGGGGCAAAACAGGCATGGGGGAAATGAAAGCTGTCTTCAAATACATGACCAGCTGGCCAAACGTCGAACTAGAGTTGTTTTTTATGGCTCTGAGGTCAAAATTATATTATTCAGGGAGATTGATTCAACTGGATGAAAAGAAGACCCTAAAAGGTAGACTGTCCAGAGGCAGTTGGAATTTCATGAGAAATACTGAATTCTCTGTCGTTGGATGTCGCCAAGCAAAGGCTTTTAATACGAAGAGAGGAATCAAAGCATTGGAAATTAACTTGGATCATGAGTCTTTTGACCTTGATATTCAAGAATGCTGTGAAACAAGTTATTCATATAACTAAAGAATGCTAATGCCCAAAGTAACACATAATGTCTTATAAGAAAATAGAATGTGCTGGCCAGAATTTAGAATTCCTTTCTATCAAAGAAAATGTGGAGGAAAGAAAAATGAGAGAAATCACATATTCTAACGCCACAAATAAGAAATAGATGGTCTAAGTAAACACAGAATATGCTCAGTGAGAATATAGAAAAACCACAAAATCAAATAAAGGAAAGCAAGAACTTTATCCAAGTCACAGGAATTTAAAAATAAAAGCAGTCTTTCTGCTTTTATAGAAGAAATATGAGAGGCAAAATCTAGAATAGTTCGTGGAAAATTCAATAAGTACGCACATCTTCCCCCATACCCAGGAGCATAAAGGAATCAGGAAGCCCAGACACTAACCTGGTGAAGTGAACTGATTTCTCCGAAAAGGGTTTGGAGGAAAGGCCACCAAGACAACCAATGGCAAGAGGCCACGTGGGCAGTGAAAAGGGCACTGGCCTTAGAACAGGTCAGAAGACCAGCTGGGCTTGGCTCTGCCACCAACCAGCTGCACAAGTTTTCATGAGCACTTCTCTGCTTCTGTCTGCTCTGCTAGTAAAAAAAATCAGATGATATTTCAGCAACTATATCCAGCTTTAAAATCATGACACTTATCCACAGGTAGGGAATGAGAAAACGCTTTAACACCATGTAGGCCAAGGAATGTTCAACTTTAAAGGCCACGGGTAAGAAACAGCCTGTGTAACTGCTTGAAAGACTGGAACCAAATGCAACTGATTAAAAAAAAATAATGAGTTACTGTAAGTAGGATGTGCTGATAAAGATGACCATATGTATAAAGATTGTTTCAGTTTCATGAAAAATAAAAGGAAAGTTATGAATCAGTCTATTAGTTATTACACATATAATGTCAGCTATGTGTTATGAGAGAAATTATGAGTACCTTGCAAGCAGCTATTCACAAATATTTCTGTAAGCCCACTCATACCTAATATGTTGTTACTTGAGATGATCCAAAATGTGATATATACCTAAGCTTGAGGCCAGATGTTTGACTTCCAAATCCAAATAATGTCACCTTCTAGTGACCATAATTTAGAATTAAGTCCTCAAGTGCTTTCTCTGCAATAGCACCTCCACAAAATTCTCCACCAAATTCATTTCGACATGTAAACCTTGTCAAATGAGTTTTAAATCTAAAGAAAGTCACACAAATGAATCAGCATTTATTCATAATAAAGAATAATACATACAATAAGCCAAGAAGATTTAGCATCCAGAGAAAGGTTTAAAGAGGTATAGTGACTGAGTAGGGTTTTAAATAATAAGTAGGAATTCATTCAACTCAAAAAATGGAGAAACATACCAAGCAGAATCTCCACTGGTATGGAAGCAGGAAACAACATGAAAGATTTGGGAAAATGCAGTTAGTAAATATTTCTGAAACAAAGTACCAGAAGCAGAGAATAGCAAGAGGTGAAACAGAATAAAAAGACAATTAATTACTCACAAAGAGTTTTCTGGGTCATTCTAGTAGCAAAGGCTTTTTCATATGGCAATAAAAAGCCACTGAAGGATTTCGGGCATTTAAGGAATAGGCTCCCCTTGGCGTTTCAGGAAGAAGTTTCCAGCTGCCAAGCCGAGGGAGGATGTGAGCTGGATTTTGGTCACCAGTGAGAACCTGCTGTAGAGCTGGTCACAGAAAGGGACCACAGGAGGAAACACAAATTTGAGGGCCTCAGTTGGGCCATTTTCGCCTTTGGGATGCCCAGGAAACACGCACGCCCACCTCCATGCCGTCTTCTTC
Organism: Carlito syrichta; assembly: GCF_000164805.1. Lineage (NCBI taxonomy): Eukaryota > Metazoa > Chordata > Mammalia > Primates > Tarsiidae > Carlito > Carlito syrichta. Next base: position 8,717 of record NW_007231175.1, on the reverse strand, counting down.
CTTTTCACCCTGAAAAACTTATTTTTAGAAAAGAAAAAGCCTGATATCTAGGGTTTTTTTTTTTAAACCATCTCTTTAAGAAAATAAAATCTCCAAGCAAAATCAAGCGCCACAAGCCGCTCTGGGGAATTACCGTTCCCTGCACCTGCCCTAAATGCTGCAAAAGGTTTTATCCGGTCAGAGACCAGTTAGTCAAATCTTTGTCAATAGAAAGTGACTAGACCAGCAAGGTTCAAATAATAGGAATGCAGAGGATACACTTAATAGAAAAGCTTTACACAGCTTTGTCTGCCAGGATCTGGTGACAGTTGGGGTACCATGGGTGTGCTCTCATACACCTCACTTAAAACTGCATGTGTGTGTAGAAACGTGCTTACCTTTGCTGGACGCCAAGCCAGCCAGCTTGCTCTGTATCATGGTCTGAACTTATTTGGATGGAAGAATCTGAGGGTGACAGTATCAACAAAAAGGCAGGGGACAGTGGGCCAAATTTGCATTCCCCTTTGGCAACATAGGGCCAGACTCATAGGAATGTGGTCAAGACATAAAGCAGCGTGTAACTGATATTTACCATGGTGCAGTTGGGAAGGCCACAGAGTTGCTTCAGTGTATGTCAATAAACCCAATGAGAAAAACAGACTGGATGAGAAGGATTTCCAAGAGTCACACACTGGCGGGCTGACAAACGCTAACACATTTTGGTAGCAATAGCCAATCCAAAGTTGCCTTGCATAATTAATAGATTTAGTAGTCTTGAGAACGAAGTTTTTCCATGGAGAAGTTGCTTTGAAGGCAGACTTTCACTGCCAGGTCTCCTGGGAGACTCATTTTTTTTCCAGCCCACACTATCGCTATCTCTGACTCAACTCTAAAAGTTTAAGAGAAAGTGTCCTGGGGGAAACAAAGAGTGTTGCAATGGAACTTTTTGAATGCCTCTACATGTACCCTATAATTAGAGCTTCACATGACTTTGTCAAAGCTCAGATTTGATGACCTGAGCTCTGAGCTTCATCCCAGAGAGAGAGAGAGAGAGAGAGAGAGAGAGAACAGGTGAACTGAGGGGGCCGTCTGCTGTTAAGACAAAGTGCTTCACGGACCTTCCAGTGGTCCCTGAAGTTAGAGAACTCTGTCATCCTTGAGAGAAAGTCATAATTTGTTCCTGAGAGAGGGAGCAGAGAAAGAGTCCTGGGCAAGGTAGGGTGCAACGTGAGGAATGAGAAGAAGAAGGAAGGATTATCTCAACACTTTAAGAAATTTTGCAAAATACCAGACACGTCTGAGTGGCCTTCCTAAGCCCCCGCCAAAATAACCTCCACTGCGTTGACAAATGATGGAAACAAAGATTATCCAGAAGAACAGGTTCTTATTGGCTTGGACTCTTGGATGAAAAGGATTTGGAAGAAACAAATTGATTATCTGATGCTACAGGGATAAAAGGTCCTTATCTTTGATTCATTGCAATTGGTTATTTTAATCTTTCAGATTGTTTCTAGCTCTTAGCACCCCAAGACTACGTTGATCAAAGCATGAGCAGGTGGGATGGGGGTGCAGATAATGATAATTATTTTTCTCTAGTTTGCTAAGTATGACCCATAGGTCTAGCCAGTGGATTCTGCTTTATACCGCTGAGCAATAAGAAGTTCTTGAGATCCTGGCTCCTTCTGTCAGTGGCTTCAGCTGAGAATGATTCTCTTCACCAGGTGCAAGGAGAGAATTAAAGCCATCTCTGGCAGGTGGAGTTGCCTGAAAACGGGCTGAGAATAAGGTGCTATGCCTTGGTGTTGATTATGCAGTCAGCCTCTGCTTCTGGAGGCCCCATCACCAGGACTGGTGCAGCTTCATGTTGGATAAATTGCACAGAAGAGAAACACATAGTTTGTCCTTTAGGGGCTGGAACTTTCTGATTTTGTCTTTTTTTTTTTTTGCTGTAAAAACACTCTACTGTTCTATAAACAGTCTCCTATGGGCCTGATTTACTTTAATTACATATGCCCATCTTTATTTTTCTTCTACCAAACCTGGGCAGGACACTATTGCACATTAAAAAGAAACCACAATCTTGGAATGAAACACCCTGAGATGGTGTCTACATGTTTCTTTGGACTGACATTCACAGCTTCCACATACATGGGTTTAAAATTACTTTTGCCCATCGGGCAACTTTGAGGGGATTGGAGCCAATCCCCTGTTTCTTCTACAGGGCCTCACAGGTTTTCGACCTGTTTATTGCCCTGGAGTGAGACAGGCACCAGGAAATTTTTCTTGCAGTTCTGTTCTTCATCCTACCAAATCATAAGCGATTGTGATATCACGTTGGTAAGTCATAAGAGGATTCATATTGGAGCTCAAGATTCCAACCGTGGAGTGAAAGACTCTGTTCCCTTGAGTTGATTATACCTACGAAAATTTCATCTATGTATATATGTACAGACATATATTTAAGGATGTAATTATTTAAGTTAACTACTCAAAGGCAACTTTAAAAATTATATGATGCATGTATTATTCTTTGTAATTAGAAAATCATCTCAGCGTACAAGAAAAACTTTCAATGATAGAAAATTATCTCACACTGTCCAGGGAAAACCCTCCATGATAGCCACTTATGGGGGCAAAATTTCTGGAGAACACATCACAGAGGGTTGCAGCAGACATCTATGGGAACCCCAAAGGAACAAAAATCCCAATATGAAACACAGTACCAGTGGCACAGGTTAGAGTAAACCTTTGCATTCCCAAATGGATTTGGAAGAATGCACAGCTTTGAGCTGTGACATCGCAGCCCTTCTGGAGAGAGGCCACATCTAAGTGATAGCCATGGCCCTCCCACAAGAGACAGCCTGTGTCTCCCAGACCACCGCAATTACGCCTCCCTTCTCCTGGCCTCTGCCCACAGCAGGGGTCAAGATGCCACTGCCCACTTAGAGCACCCTCTCCTTTAGAGTCCCAGGGGATGTGCAACACCACATATGTGAATTTTGGGGAAATGCACTAGAAAAAAAAGCAGCGTGATTCAGAAATAGAACAACAATAAAGCCCAATGTACGGTCGGCATTTTTCAGGGGTTCCATGCACATGAATGTTCCAGAAAAACAAAACTAATTCATTTAGGTCTCAAAATATTTTTAAACGTCATTAATTCAAAGAAACAGAATTTTGAGTACTCTTTCTTGCTTTCTCAACTACGAAGAGTAACTTTACAGTGATTGATAAATTGGCGTCATCATTTTCTACTGTGGATTAAGAACACAATCTGGTGGTAGGTATGCTCATTCCCTGTTGATCTCTTAGTCCTATCCTTGCCTGAATTCACCCCAAATGGGCCATTCAGCCTAAAGGTCCCCTTTACATTCCTTACTTTGGACGCGTGGAGTCCTTACTCAGATGTATTTGTTGAGGGAGTCACTCTGGCTTTTCTCTAGTCCTGGTTTCTACATGCCCGAGCTCTTCCAGTCCTTCCCAAACCAGCTGCACTAGGGTGTCTCCTCTGAATCCCCTCTCCATTCAGCCTCTGAATTTGGCATTTCTCTAAATATGTTAATTTTTTAAATTTTCATCTTGGCATTTATCATTCGTTTATCATGATTATTTGCTTATTTATGTGAGTGTAAGTTGTTGAGAATGGTTGCCATATTTTATTACCTTACTGCGCCTTAAAACAGTGCCTGTCACAAATAGGTATTTTTATAAACATACATTTTATAAATTTGTGGAATTAATTTATGGTAAAGGTCCTGACTGACCCAAACTGAAGTCCAGTACAACTGACAGGCGAAGCTAGGTGGACCTCACTCCCAGCCCAAACCCCTCCAAAAATATTCTGCCACCATGGGTCTACTTAAGGGCTGAAAATCTCCTTGAAAAGGAATCTCAAACCATATCCACAGCTGGAATCCATGCCTTACTTTTAATGCATAAAACAGAACCTGGGCCATAGTAGGTGTTCAGTATATGGATCAACTACATTGGGTGTCAAATCAGGTCTGATTAACTTTATCTTGGCTTGTTTTAACAGCACACAACTTTATCTTAGAGCATCTTTCATTCTTCAGCCTCAAGAGTAAGGACCTGGGTGACTGGAAAAATCAGCCAGGAGCGGAATGTTGGAGCCTAGGAGAGATGATGGCCACCGTGTCACCTCAGGTAGAGACAAGGACAGGCATGCTGTAGAAGCTCAGGCTCACAGTGTTCCTAGAACAGGCACCGGAAACCAGGAATGAGCCATGCAGGTCATGAACTCACAGAAGACAAGCCTTAACAAGTCCTAGAAATGTATGGGTTGGATTTGCAAGGGAACGGAGTTTCTACATGAAAAAAAAAAATGGTAGTCGTTGGCTGGTAAATTTGGCTTTACTGTTATCATTTGCCCAAGGATAGGTGCGAACCAATATGTGAGGTAAATGAACGAATAATCATGTGTGGCAAAACTAAATTCTTAGAAAACAGGTTTTTTCCCTAAATGATGTTAGTTATTTTAGTAAATTTTCATGGAAAAAATATTTAAAATCAGAGAATGCCATAACGAATGGGAATCTTATCTGAACCTCTTGCTTTGCTGATGAGAGAACTTTTCAGTCCGACTGCTAGCTGCCAACCAAATCAGGATCAGTAACAAGACCAGCTGACCCCCAGGACTGTCACCTTCTCTGTACCAGAATAGGCACCCTCTAAAGCATGCTGTGAAAGTCAGTTTCATCGGGAGCCCAAATGGAGCAATGAGAGACATCCATACTGAGAATCGGGTTCTGAGCCCTGATGGTCAAGTCACCAATCAGCCTCAGTGGCTCCCACTAACGAACAAGTCAACTAATTTCCATTCTCATTTTTAAAAGTCAGAACTATATAGTATCTCATAATTTTGATCTTTTTTTTAAATAAAAGCCACAGCAAGAAGCATACTTCTCTTGAACCCTCATATCTTAGAGAAAAATGACTTTGAATTGCATAGACTGAGAGGCTTTTGTTTCTATAATTTTGTTTTCACTTTAAAGGAAAAAGAAAAGCTAAGAAAAGAAAATGTATGAAGAGCAACAGAAAAAGTATACATTCACCTGGAAATTTTAACTTGGCAACTGGAATTCTGCTTGGAAATCAGTCTATATATATATTTTTTTTTTCATTACAAAGCATATTTAGTTGCATTGCTATTCAACTTTTCATCCATCCAGTAAATATGCATTAAGGGCCAACATCCTCTCAGGAACCGTGTTACACACACAGAAGCAAAACTGAGCGCAGTGTTCGAGTAACAAAAAAAAGTTTGGCAAGCCCAGAGAGCTTCGTGTGGAAAAGAAGCTCTGGAGAGAGAGGACAGGCCATCTCAGGAGCCTGCGCTGGGTCCAAGGGCAGGACGTGGTCAGACATATCAAAGTAGTATGAAAAGACAGCATGATATGATCTAACTCACATTTTCAAAATAAAATCAATCTTCAATGGCTCGCAAAAAGCGTCAGCACGTAAGATGCTCAGTTAAAACTTAAAGGTACTGTTTCCCACCTTCCAGATTGGCAAAAAGCAAAAAGTTTGAGAAGGGTGGAAAACCAAGCATTTACTCGTATTTCTGGCAGAGGAAGTAACAATTTGGCAGTGTGCATTAAAATTACAAACACGTGCACCTTTGACCTGGTACTTCCAAGTCTCAAGCTCTGGTGTCTTGCAACTATGCTCACCTATGTACAGCTTCATTCACTGCAGCATTGTGTGAAATAGCAAAATATCATAAACAAATATTCATTAAAAACAGGCTGGCTACAGATATTTTGTTAGCTCAATATCATGCACTCGCCCTTTTTAAAAAAAAAAAAAGAAAAGAACTTCCTTATATGAAAAGGTCATCACAAGACATTGTATATTTTAGAAGTACAAAACAGTGAGTAAGGCATTGTATCTTTATGTGAAAAAAAGGGAAGACATGTTAACATCGCTTATGGTATATGTACAAAATGTTTCTGGAATAGCACACCCACAAAATCCTCACCACCACTCTGTGTGTGTGAAGAGAAGCTGGGTGGCTGGGAGACAGGGGAGCAGGGAGCCAGTGTTTGTCATCTTTACCCAAAGTGCTTCAAGGAGTGATGTAAGCAGTGCCAAGCCGAGCAGGTGGAGGTCTGGGTTGATGAGGAAGCGATGGCCGTGAGAGCGCTTTCGAGAAGTCTGGTGCGGAGGAGGACAGTGACAGGGCAGGCCTTGTGGTGGAGGTGAGGGTGCCACGCCAGATTAAGAGACATCTCTTTTCGACAGAGACACAGACTTGAACTTGTTTTTAAAAGCACACAGACTTGAACTTGTTAAATACAGACACAGAAAGATACAAAGAGGACAGACGCAGGATAAAGAAGGAGACAGTCAAGGGGGAAATCAACATACTGTGAACATCCAACATGACGGAAAACTGCAAGTCCAAGGATTATAGCTTTATTTCTCTTTCTCTTCTTTTTCACCTGCCCCCTGCTGTCTTTAGAATAGCGACTGGTACCAGATGTTCATTTGCCCTCTGATATCGTCATCCCTGAGCTTGTGTTTGGGGTCTCTCCCTTCATTAAACGCTAGCTGCCACGTGGTCCATCCAAAAAGATATGCTGCAGCAGACAGCGTATGCATACATCCAAGCGAGGGCAAAGTGGCATGGACTTCCTCCAGAGAGCACAGGCAAGAATTCCAGAAATCCCACTTGTCTCGTTGTCCCTGGAAGGACAGTGCGTGTGGCCTCTCTCTCTAGCTCCTTGGCATCTACCATCTGACCCTTCTAGAATTTCCGGCTGCAGGTGGATTTTATGCCAAGAAAACAGCCCCACCAGTTCCTAAGTTTTCAGTGTTTCTTACACCCCTGCCTTCCAACCCCACCTTTCTGGCATTTTCTAAGTGAAACATCTGTCCTATACTCCCCCTAGTGACATTCCCGGGAATGTCTTTCACTGACCTCAAGCACACCTCATTGATAGCCAAGAGAGAGCCAGTTCTGAATATAGATATTTACAGGAATATAGATATAGATATTCACTCCCCACCTGACACATAGGCTGATACTGCTGTCTGTGATTAGAAGGAAATAATTGGGAAGCTGTATATCTGGAAATTAATCGATTGGAGAGAATGAGTGTCAGGCATAGTATAACGAAGATACCACCAGATTGTCCTTGTTTTGTGAGGAGGGAAATGTGAGAAGCAGGAAGACGCTGAACACACGTAAAGCAGAAGAGAGGAACGTGAAATGTGCTGGATCTGTCCTAGACTGCACTGGTGACCTCGAAGCCAAGGCAGTATAATCTCTGCCACACCTAGGAGGCTCAACTTAAGACAAAAATTCCGTGACACGAGGACTTGTGGAAGATACCTTTTCAGGCATGTGTCCGCAACCCCCAGCCTAGCCTGTGCAAGTTCCACCGCGGGAGGGAGGCAGTGGGCAAGCACAGCTCCCTCTTGGGACACATGGAGAGGCAGTGGCATCAGATTCTCATAGGAATGCCAACCCCTTTGTGAACTGCGCTTGCCAGAGAGCTAGGTCACAGGCTCCTTCTGAGAATGTAATGCCCAAGGATATTGCCCCACCCCTCACCCCACCCCCCAACCATGGAAGAATCGTTTTCCATGAAGCCACCCCTTGATGGCACAAAGGTCGGTGACCACTGATTTAAGGTGTTCATGGGAGTTGTGATTAAATATTCGCAGGGCCAGCCTGTGGAAGATTAAACTTGCTTTGTTCAGAACAAATCCAAATGATTGAATCTGAGCCACTTGAAGCTCAGTCTGAGAACAGATGAATCTATGGGTTTTCTCTACAGAAAAATGTGCTTTCATGTTACATAGAGGGTCGCAGAAAAAAAGATGCTAATTGTTAATAAATATAAGAAGAGATGCTCAATCTCACTTAAAAATTCAGGCCAGGCCAGGCACGGTGTCATAGGCCTGCTTGCACAGTGTCACACACCGGCACACACAGTGTCACGTACCTGAGACAAAGTGCAGTTCCAGCATTTTGAGGGGCCTAGGCAGGAAGATTGCATGACGCCAAGAGTTCAAGACCAGCCTAGCAACATAGAGAGACCTGTCTCTACAAAAATAATTTGTTTTTAATTTATTTTTTTATTTTTTTGAGTTGGAGTCTCACTCTGTCGCCCAGACTGGAGTGTAGTGGCCGCTCCCGGCCACCGCAGCCTCGACCTGCCGGGCTCCGGCAATCCTTCCACCTCAGCCTTCCTAGTAGCCGGAATTACAGGCATGCGCTATGCCCGGCTGATTTTTGATTTATTGTAGAGATGAGGTCTCACTGCCCAGGCGGGTAATTTATTTATTTATTATAAAGATGTGGGGTACAATTCAGGGTTAGGTATACAAACATTGGTCATGCAGCTACCCTTGTTGATGAGGTATACCCCTCCCTCCCCTAGCAATTTCCCTCAACTGCCAATCCCACCCCCCTCCCCTGACAGTTTCCCACTACTGCCAATCGCTTTCTTGTAGCATTATAATTGTTCAAGGTCGCCTTATGAATGAGAACATATGGAACTCAGTTCTTTGTTTCTATGATAAATCACTGAATATGATCGACTCCAAATCCATCCAATTTGCTGCAAAGTTCATATATTTGTCCTTCTTTATGACTGCATAATATTCCATTGTGCATATGTACCACATTTTTTTAATGCAGTTCAGCTTTGATGGGCAACACAGTTGGTTCCATGTTTTTGCTATTGTGAATACAGCTGCAACAAACATAC
>NW_007231174.1:7503-9145 GCF_000164805.1 Carlito syrichta | reverse complement strand
TTGTAAAAGGATCAAATTCCTTCATGTCTCCCTTACCATTTGCTCTTTTCCATTTTATTCTTTCTTTTTTTTATAATGGTTATATGGTGGGTGTGTAGTAGAATCTCATTATTTCCTTTTGTATTGTTTCTTTTGTTCTTATTCCTGTAATAAGAACAGAAACAGGAAACCTAGACAGAGTTTTAAGTGTACATACAGGAAAGTTAACTGTAAACACTGTTGTAAGCAGGACTCTAGAATTTATTCATCTTGAATAAATGAGGTGGGTGCTCATTGTTGTTTTGATTCACACTCCCCTAATGCTTAGTGATGATGTGCATGTTTTCATCTATTTATTGACCATGTGCATTTCTTTTTGGAAGTCTTGTCTAGTCAAGGTTAATTTCCCATTTTTGAATTTTTTTTTATTGTTTGTCAGTTTGTTGGACTTTAAAACACTGTGTCATGTCTGTTGATCACTTAGTAGAAGTATGATTTCAACATTTTCTCTCACATTTTGAGTTGCTAATTTTCTCTGTTGGGAATGCACTTTGATGCACAAAAGTTTTTAATTTTGATGAAATCTGTTATATTTTTTGCCTGTTTTTTGGTTTGTACAAGAAATAATTGACAAATTCACGGTCATGAAGTTTCTCTTTTATGTAATCATCTAAGGGTGTTTATAATTTCAGCTCTTACCTTTAAGTATCTGTTTTAAGTTAAAAATTTTATGGTGCAAGACAAGGGTTCAAATTTATTCTCTTTCATGAGAGTATGCAATTTTCTGAGAACTGTCTGTAAAAAGACTGCCCTCTTCCAACTGAATGAATTTGCCAATATATTTGTATGCTGATTCTTAGGTGGTTCATTCTGTTCTGTGAATGTGTATGTCTGTTTTTATACCAGTATCCCTCTGTTATGGTTATTAGAATTTTGTGCATAGTTTGAAGGTAGAAAATGTGAAACCTTATAAACTTTGCTCATTTTCAAGATTGTTTTGTCTATTTTGGGTCTCATGCAATTCTACATGAACTTTAGAAAGGGTTTTTTTTTTTATTTCTACAGAATAAAAGGTATTTGGGTTCTGATAGAGATTTCATTGTATTTGTAATACTTTGGGTAGTATTGACATCTTAAAATATGGTTTTTAACTAGTGAACATATTTCTTTTTCATTTACTTATATCCTCTTAAATTTCTGTCAGCAATATTTTGTAGTTGTTAGTGAGCTATTCTTTTGTCTGGTTAAGTTTTTATACTATTTTATTGTTTTGGCTGCTATTGTAAGTGAATTGTTTTCTTAGTGATTCCTGCAGGTTGCTGTTTGAAAGTGTAGAATTGCACGTGGCTTTTGTATGTTGAATTTGTATCTTGCAACATTGCTGAATTTATTAATTCTGAAAGCAGTGTGTGTGTGCGTTTTTAGAGCTATCTGTATATAATGTACTTCTGTGAAGAGAGTTAACTATTTCTCTCATGTTAGGATACCTTTAACATTTATTTTTTGCTTAATTGCTGTGTTCAGAATTCTTAACACTATCTTGAATAGAAGTGGTGAGACAATACATCCTTGTCTTGTTCTTGATCTTTTGGGAAAAGCTTTAAGTTTCATCACTGAGTGTCATGTTATCATGTTATCTTTATGTTTTAATATATGGCCTTTA
>NW_007231174.1:0-7483 GCF_000164805.1 Carlito syrichta | reverse complement strand
TTTATATGGTATGTTAGTTGACTTTTATGATACATTTCTTTTTGTAAGTTGTGCTATACATGCATTCTAGAAATAAATTCCACTTGGCATGGTGAGAAAACAAATTTGTATGTTCTCATATATGTCAACCTAATTTTAAGTTATATTAAGCTCTATGAACTGATACAAGCAAATCTATGAAATGTAATAGTAGAATCTCAACAACTTATTTTACTTAATAAACCAAACACTTCATATTAATAAGATACTAAGCATGAAATACAAATAACAGTAATAATAATTGTCTAGCATAATATTTATAGCTGCATGCACTTATATAGTATATTTATATTGTGAAGTTTACTAAATATTTCATATATATTGACTCATTTTTATGCTCACTATAATAATTCTGTATGAATTAGCTGGGCATGGTAGCGTGCACCTCTAGTTCCAGCTACTTGGAAGGCTGAGGCGGAAGGATCGCCAGAGCCCAGCAGGTCGAGGCTGAGGTGGCCCGGAGCAGCCACTGCACTCCAGTCTGGGCGATAGAGTGAGACTCCAACACACACACACACAAATTATTCTGTATGTAGAAACCCTATTTTTCTGTTGTCTTTTAAAAATTACTTGGGGAGACAAGCAGTTTTGTTATACATGCACAGTGATAAAGTCTGAACTTTTGGTGCACCCGTCACCCCAGTAGTGTACCTTGTACCCAATAGGTAGTATTTCATTCTTTACCCCCCTACAACTCTTCCACTTTTTGCCATCTGCAATGTCTATTCCACTCTGTATGACCATGTGCACTTCTTCTTTAGCTCCCATTTATCGGTAATAACATGTGGTATTTGATTTTCTATTACTGAGGGTTTTTTTGTTTTTTTTTTTTAAGTTGGAGTCTCACTCTGTCACCCAAACTGAAGTGCAGTGGCTGCTCCCGGCCACCGCAGCCCCGACCTGCTGGGCTCTGGCGATCCTTCCATCTCAGCCTTCCAAGTAGCTGGAACTACAGGTGCGCTATCACACCCGGCTCATTTAGATTTATTGTAGAGATGAGGTCTCACCAAGTTGCCCAGGTGGGTCTCAAACCTGCAGGCTCAGGCAATCCACTCACCTCAGCCTCCCAAAGGCGCGGGATTACAGGCTGAGCCACTGAGCCTGACTCTATTACTGAGTTTTTAAACTGTTGTTGTTGCCTTTAGTTCTAGCCATGTTGCTGCAAAATACATAATTTCATTTGTTTTACGCCTGGGTAGTATTCCATAGGGTATGTATTCTTCACATTTTTGTTATCCCATTGCCCATTAATGGATACTAACTTCGATTCTGTATATTTGCTATTGAGAATAGTGCTGCAGTAAACATATGAGTGTAGGTGTTTTTTGTTTGTTTTTGTTTTACAAAACAATTCATTTTTCTTTAGATAGAGACACCAAGTAGTACAACTAGTGGATCAAATAGTAGTTCTATTTTTAGTTCCATGAAAAATTTCCATACTGTTTTCCCCAGAGTTTGTACTAATTTACATTACCTGTTTTTTGTTTGTTTTTGTTTTACAAAACAATTCATTTTTCTTTAGATAGAGACACCAAGTAGTACAACTAGTGGATCAAATAGTAGTTCTATTTTTAGTTCCATGAAAAATTTCCATACTGTTTTCCCCAGAGTTTGTACTAATTTACATTACCACTAACAGTGTACAAGCATTCCTTTTTCTCCACATCCTTGTCAACAAGTGTAGTTTTTAGACTTTTTTTCCTTAATACTGGCCATTCTTACTGATGTAAGATGGTTTCTCCTTGTGAATTTATTTTGCATTTCTCTAATTCTTACATTGAAGTAATTTTTCATGATCCTTGGCAATAAACGATTAGAATTCCTATTATTTAGGTAAAGACCATGTGATAAGTGCAGACACCATGGATCCAGAGTCTGTACTCCTAACTACCACACCATGATTTCAGATCCACCCTGTATTATAAGAGTCTTTTCATTATATGTAAGATGGGTTATGTAATATTAAGGTTTATGATTGGACTTGCCAATCTAAGCCCAGTGGGCCAAGTTTTCCAATGTCCCTTCACTTCTGTCTATGGCAGCCTACAATGGCAGTATTTGAGTAGGTACAAATAAAACTGTGGCCCATAAAACTGAAAATATTTCCTTCCTGGTCCTTTATAGAAATTGTTTGCTGATACTTGGATTATAGGATTCAAGGTCAAACCAAGTAAGCATCTAACTGAAGCAAAAAAAAAAAATGCAGAACTTATGAGATACCAAAACATACAGTGTATGAGTACGGTTAGTACAAATATAAATAAATATATAAAAATATTTTAAAACCACACATATACATGTGTATCTATAAAGTGAACGGTAATAGTAGTAGGGATGTTCTAAAATGAATAGAATTTAGGGAATTGTTTTTTTTCTGTAAGTAAAAACAAAGTTGAGACAAATGTAATTTTCAGCAGTGTACAAAATGTTAAAGACAAAGGAGGACTTGAATAAGAGTTTTCAGGTAATATAGTTTATAATATCAAATTAGTTTATAAATGGGTTATGATATGAGGATTTTCATTCATGAAGTAGGTTTTTTCCAATAAGGTAGAATCCAAGTTCTTGCACTTACTACCTGTGTGTACAGGATCATATTATTTAAGTTTTATATGCGTCAGCTTTCTCATCCCGATGGTTCTTCCTAGATCCCACTACCTCCCTTTACAGATGTGATGAAAGTTCTATGTTTTTTGGAAAATGCATAATGTTTCCACCACTATAATAATTATACAAAATTAGGTAGGGTTTTGTGGCTCATGTCTACAATGCCAGCGCTTTTGGAGGCCAAGGTGGGAGGATGACTTGAGCCCAAGAGTTCAAGAAAGTCTGGGCAATGTAGCAGGACTTTGTCTGTAAAAACACAGCAACAACAAAAATTTGTACACGGTGGTGCACACCTGTAATCCCAGCAACTTGGAAGGCTGAGTCAAAAGGGTTGCCTGAGCCCAGCAGATAGAGGCTGTGGTAAGCTATGATCATACCACTGCACTTCAACCTGTCCAACTGAATGAGACCCTGACTCAAAAAAAGAAAAAGAAAAGTATTTGATCATCTCATTTTTTGCTCATCCTTTTTGTATTCCACCCCTTTCTCACACCTATCCTCTAGCAACCACCAATCTGTTTTTCATCCTTTTAGCCTTACCTTTCTCAGAATGTCATATACAGAGAACCACAAATATGTAGACTTTTGTGTTTCACCTTTTACTTAAAAATTCATTTTAGATCCATCTGTATTATTGTATGAATGAGTTGTTTATTCTCTTTTTATCATGTTTGTTCTTTTGTTTTTATTAATGAATAAGAGTAATATAGATTTTTGTCTTATAAACATGAAATAAGAGTCAGATACAAGTGAGTGAAAACAAGTGGGAGGAGTGTTATATATGTCTTATACATATCTTTATGACTTATTGATTGCCATTTTTAATAATGTAAACTTAGCTGGGCTCAGTCTGTAATCCCTCACCTTTGGGAGGCTGAGGTGAGTGGATTGCCTGAGCCCACGGGTTCAAGACCCGCCTGGGCAGTGAGACCTCATCTCTACAATAAATCAAAAAATCAGTTGGGCATGGTAGCGCATGCCTGTAATTCCGGCTACTTGGAAGGCTGAGGTGAAAGGATCGCTGGAGCCCAGCAGGTCGAGGCTGCGGTGGCTGGGAGCAACCACTGCACTCCAGTCTGGGTGACAGAGTGAGACTCCAACTCAAAAAATAAAAATAAAAAAAAATAAATATTAATATAAACTTTTTTTATTGAATAACTATCAATTGAGAACAGGCTGAATTTAACTTTATGAGGAATTTAAAATGCGCCACTGCATTATCAAATAGAGTCTTTGCTTTACTTTCTGTATAAAAAGGAGACTCGTGAATATCTTTTAATAATAATGATATGCCAGCAGAAATTCTCAACTTAATATAGAGTAGAATTTTTGCAATGCCTGGAGTAGGGTAGATGGGCATTAAACTCAGTTTACCACATATAGTCATCTTGGAGTACTTAATTCACCAAGACTCCCACTTCCTAGTTATTCAACCTCATATCAGTTTAGTTCTATAAAACAACCTAAGAAAGTGATCCATGTTAATTGACAAAAGAAGCAACAGAGTTAATATACATTACAATAAAATAGAATTTAGGATACAATCAATGTTAAGGCAAAAGGGTCATTTAAGTAAGCATAGAGGGAAATTAGAGAAAGCTCATGTTTTATGAATATTTTTTCTAAAACGTCTTAGCAACTAATTCTGTTTTTTGTTAATTTTTTTTTTTTTTTTTTTTGAGTTGGAGTCTCACTCTGTCACCCAGACTGGAGTGCATTGGCGGCTCCTGGCCACCACAGCCTCAACCTGGTTGGTTCCAGTGATCCCTCCGCTTCAGCCTTCCAAGTAGCTGGAACTACAGGCACATGCTACCATGCTCGGCTAATTTTTTAATTTATTATAGAGAAGAGGTCTCGCCAAGTTGCTCAGGCAATCCACTCACCTCAGCCTCCCAAGGCATTGGATTACAGGCTGAGCCACCGAGCCCGGCTTTTTGTTAATTTTATTACTGATAATTTTAAGGCCAGCAATTCCTTGTAAAGTATAGGTTGTGGAGTATCTTATCAATAACCCTTGTGTTAGTGTTCTATGATAATATGCATTAACTTGATAGATGAGAGACCATTACAGGATGTCACTGCAGCGATCCATACATTGAAGACTCCCTAAATACAGACTGACACAATATTGAAGCAGTGATCCATGAATTAAATATGCATTAGATCCAAGTCATTAAAAGTTTAATGGGAGAAATGTACCAATTTCATGGGAAAATGCCAGTTTTGACTCTGTGACCAATTCTTCCATAAACAAATTTTCATTGTCTCCTAGTAATGAATATTATCTCTGAACCATCCCTACTTATTGTTATGTGACTTCCTCATCATTCAAAATTCCATTTTATATTGACCATTTGGAACTGCTTGAGTATCACAGAAGAGTGTGGAATAATTGCACAATAGTATTCACAATAATGTAATTCTTTTGTGAATAATGGAAAGTACTTTTTCATCCTTTTAAAAGACTAGGCATAATAAGCACTGAATAGACTTAAAATGAAAGAACATTAAATTTTTATTTGGTTCATTATTCAGTCTATCCTTTATTATAAAATGTTCATGAAGTTATTGTCATGGCAGAGTAGGCACAAGTAATGTGACATTGTTCCCGTGTACTTAGTATTTACTTCCATTATTCTATCATTTTTATTTTACATATATAAAATTCTTCTTAGTGCACATTATGCAAGATCATAGTAATAGTTTCTCGAATATTTAGAACAGAGTTGCTATATGTATTCGGCTGACATTTTTTTACTCTGCTGAGCACATAGTGGATATTGCTTCTAAAAAGAAAGGATGCTAATTATAGGAACAGAAAGTTGAAGAAAAAGAAGAGGAATAAGGGATGAAAGAGAATTGAAGGAATACCTCTCAAATAATTGGGTAAGATATTCCTTTGAAATGGGAGGCATGTTGAAGAGAATAAGTACAAGAACAGATTGAAGGAGGGATTTAGGCAAGACAGAAATGTTCTCAAGAGCCTTACTTCGTTCAGTAAACCAAGGATTGAGTTATTTTGCCAACAGGCATGTATAGAAGTGGAGACCTGAAGAAATGAAAAAGGGGGGGGACTATTTAGATGCTTTATTGTTGGGAGCTTTATAGTCTCTTCCTACTAGAATGTCCATTCTCCTGTGCTTCCCCAAGGCAACTATCACCGAGTACTGTCCCTCCACTTTCTTTCCAAGCCTTGAGTTCTTGAAAGCAAAACAAAACAGAATAAAACACAAACAAAACCTCTCTCCTACCTTTAGTTTTTAATCTACTTCTCATTCTGTTTCTCCACTTGTTTTCTTGGCACCATTGGTAATTTTGTAGTTTTTTTCTGTCTTGTGTCTGCCTTTCTTTGTCTTCTCCTTACTGTCAGAATCCCAGGACTCTGTGAGTGTTTGTTCAGGTGTAGGATGTACCAAGGACCCGACAGTACCTCTGTTAATCTACAAATGCCAGGAATGATTCTGCTGTTGTAACTCATGGGACTGGTCTATCTTTCCTTCCTCAGTGCTAAGGAGTGTAGAATTGTAGGAGGGAATCAGAACTGGGATGTGTGTGTGTACAAGTTGACAGAGCTAGGGGCAGATTAGGAGAGCAAAGACAGTGTTACTGCTGGGCTCATGAGCACAGAGATGGGCATGCTGCTGTTAGCAGAGATGCTGGGTGGGAGACAAGGAAACAAGATGGAAGCCTGTAACAAGAAGAAGAAGGGTTGCAGGGCTAGTAAGAGTTGAAAAAATTGTATAAAAGATTAAACCAATGAAAAACATACCTCTTAACTATTACTTTCCAGGGACCATGCATGTGCATTTCATTTCTCAGAACAACCCTGAAATGACTGCTTGAATGTCTTGGATATAAAATTGCCAAGTTAGGTAAATTTAGCAACTGAAGCTTCAAGATGCAGTGACTACCTGAGACTCAGTGTGGGTAGTGGTGACTGAAGATAGACTCAGGAAATCTCAGCAGAGCTAAGAGTAGGTTTTGACCACTAGGGAAGAAGGTAGAACAACTATAGAGAGGGATGGGATAATGCCACATGTAAATCATTGCACTATCCTTAAAATGTATGCTCTAAATATTAAAATACATCTTTGAAAAGACCAAGCTACCTCCTTCTATTGGTCTAAATGTATGGTAAAACTATTATAGTGTTGTCTACTGAGGTAGATTGGCTACTCATGGAGATGGACTAAGTTTCTCCCTAGCTTTACTAAACTTTAGACAGGTTTCTTCCTGACTTTAGACACCTGACCTTCCTTTCCTTAGAACATTTACTTTAGAAAGCTTGTAATTGCAATTTCTTCCTCTGTCCCATTCCTTTGAGATCTAGATCACCTCCCAGCCCCTTGTGAGTTTTACAACCCAGAAATACCTTTCTCAAGGCCCGGGTAGCCATCCCCTTGAAGTGTGGTCATCAAAAAAGATAATGTCTCTATCACCCAATCTCTGTGGGAGAGTAGGAACCTAACTTCAAAAAGTACCAACTAGCATTTACAGATCCCATTCACCAACTTATCCCCATAATCCTCCAGTACCTTCCCACTTCCTCACCCCAAGTGCTTAAAAACCCTCCTGCCTTTTGATCCAGCAGAGTTGGGTTCAGTCTCCCTCTCCAGTTAATCTAGTCTTGACCCCTGTTGTAAACTTGAATACAACCTTTCTTGCCTGTTTAACTGCATCGGGTATAATTTTTCTCTGATCTTATTATCCCTAGGTGAGTGTCCTTATGTAAAGCCAATAGGTAACATCCTTTGTCTATCAAAACATAAACATCAGCAAAATACATGGCTGTTGATCTGTAACAATTTGGGGGTAAAACTCTAGAGATAAAAGGATG
>NW_007231173.1:0-13970 GCF_000164805.1 Carlito syrichta | reverse complement strand
ATTAAATGAGCCTAGTGGCATGGGTACATAATGGGAAAAGTCATCCCCTTAATCGCCTTGATCCACTGGAGACAGCAGCAGGACTACACTTGTGTTTGGAAGACTAAACACCAAGATATTTGCAAAGAGGTGCCTACAGCTCCAGGAAAAAGCTTCCAAACAGGGAGACAATGACTTCCTGAGGCAAAATTCTAGTGGGAGTTGAGGTAGGTCATGTAGCTTTGTACCGGAGAAAGCTGAGGCAAAAAGGAATGATCCATTTGATGTAGTTCATAGCAAGTGATAAGAATAAGAGCGAGTAACAGAGAAAGGATGCTATGTACCAACTGAGGGAGAGAGAGCACCAAGGAGACTCCACAAGAAGTAAAATTCCCCATATGAGCCACCAAAAATGTTGTTTCCAAAAATGTTAGGTCTGTTGGCCTGGGAGCTGAGCTAATGCCATGAGTAAGATGCAAAGAATTGCACAGAAATTACATAGGAAAATGTTGTTGATTTATAAAGTAGAATAGAGAGAGAAAGAGGAGAGTCACCTCTTCAAGGTAGGAGAGGGAGTCAAAGCTTAGGAAAACAAAAGCATACCACGGCTGCTTGAGAGTGAAAGCTTTTATACTTTAAACCTTTCCATTGGTGGGAAAAAATACTTAAGGTGATTGAGTGGCAGTCTGCTTCAAGTCATCAAGAAGGGGTAGGTAGGTAGGTAGGTTAGTCACATAGCCATTGCCTTGGTGATGGTATCTTTGTGTAACGTAGGTCATGAGAAGCTTCTTTATGTGATATGGTCTCTCTGTGTTACATAGGCCATGAGGTACTGTTTACAATAGATTAGGTTATCTTGAATCTTTATGGCTAAAAGACAAAATTGCAATAGAAAAGCAAACAGTGCAAATCAGGCTTGTGGAAGAGGGCTATATATTATCAGTATCTGTCTCTGGGAAAATGGTTCTGTCCTTGGCTAATGACTAAAAGATTAATTAAGTGAACTGCTAGAAAAACATGAAAAAGCTAGGCATACTATAGTAACTGCTCTTTGGTTATATAAAATACATCTTGGTCTTTTGTCATTTTATATTTGTATTGAATAATTATATTTTTATTATCTTTATATTTATATTTGAATCTGAGTGTCACTCTGTCACCTAGGCTGGAGTACAGTGACATATCACAGCTACTGCAGCCTCAAACTGCTGGACCCAGTAATTCTTCTGCCTTACAAGAAACTGGAACTACAGGTGTGTACCACCATGTCTGGCTATTTTTTTGATTTATTGTAGAGAAAATATCACACCAAGTTGCACAGTCTGGTTGTGAACACCTGGGCTCAGGCAATCCTCTTGCTTCCATATCCCAAAATGCTAGGATTAAAGGCATGAGCCACCATGTGCAGCCTATAATTTTTATACTAAAAAATCAACTTATTTATAATCTGAGTCATCAAAGAGTGCATATTGATGGATTAAGTGATAGTTAGGAAGTGGCTTTTGTGCATTAGATAGTGGCAATGATAACATCTTGACAAATACAGCCAGAGTTAGTAAGTGGATTCAAGATGCACTTCAATATTACAACAGACAAGACCTGATCACATGCTTACTATGTGGACCTCTCAAGAAAAGGGTAGAATGTACTCCTTTCTATATAGTGAGACTACTTGGTTAAGTTTCAGGGTACTTTACAGAGATGAGGGGAATAAGAAGACAAGGTAAGCATCAGGAGAAGTTGTGTTGAGTGAGTTTCCCACATAGGAGACTATACACAGATATTTCCTCCTCATTCACTTGTGTCATGTATCTCAGTCATGATTCCTGGGGAGACACAGTCTTCAGGTGCATCAGGAGCCCACTGGATCTATAAGAGGACATCTTGCCTGGTGTGGGGTGAGACTATCATAGGGTATGTGTGGAATATACACCATACGCTATTCCAGACACTTAGAGGTGCTCATTTAAGACTAGAGCTCTATTTCAGGGCAGAAGCAATTCTGAACTGAAAAGTTAATTGCTGCTTGTACTGGGTCACCTAAGCATTGAGTTTCCAATCTTGGTCCAGGTGAAGGTGCTCCCAGGCAGCAAAGGAGTTAAAACATCTGGATTTGGGCTGGGCATGGTGACTCAAGTCTGCAATCTCAGCTTTTTGGAAGGCCGAGGCAAAAGGATTGCCTGAGCCTAAGGGTTTGAGACAAGCCTGGGTAACTTGATGAGACCTTGTCTCTACAATAAATAAGAAAAACATAGCTGGGTGTGGTGACCACAGTTCCAACTACTCGGGGAGGCTGAGGCCAAACGATCACCTGAGCATAGCAGGTCGAGGCTGTGGTGACTGTGAGCATGCCACAGCCTGGGCAAGAGAGTGAGACTACAACTTAAAAAAAAAATCCATATCTGACCTTTGTCTTGAAAGATGTCTGAGGTTGCAGACCTTACACATCTTGCATTTCATTGACTCACAGTTCTTACCTGAGCACACCTCCCTCTCATGGAGACAGAACATGCACCCTCCAGGCAAAAGGATCTCCCCTGGACTGAAAAAAAACCAGTGACATCCTTATTAAAGAGAAAGGGGAGATGGATACATGGTGAGGGTCAGCACACACCAGCCCAGACTGCCAAGGACTCGCAAAAGCCATGAAGGCATCTCTAGGGAAGGGACATAAAAGAAGCACAGGGCAGTAATCAAATGATTTTGTGCCCTTGAAGTGAAAGGGACGGAACTTGCAAAGAGGCAGGAAGGGAGATGAAGGTGGTATTCTGCCTTTTGGTAAGGTGAGGAGCTTTTGGTGAGCAGTGAGGGTACATGGGCCAACCAACCCCTGTAGGGCAAGAAGAAAAACATGGGATGATTATGTGTTTCTACAGACTGATTGGCAAAAACGGGAATAGGGAAAAGGAGAGGAGAACAGTGTGTGTAACAAGGGACAAAGTCAAACAAAAAAGCAGATATCTTCCAGGGTGGGAAAGAAAACCAGATACATTTCTGAGAGGGGGCTGGTATTGTGAGCAAGAATAATTGAAGAACAGTATCACCTTTGAGGTAATTTTGAGGAAACAGGAATGACTTGAAACTCTACCATGCCCAAATGATTCTTAGGTGTTTGGGGCTTTTGGAGATCCACATCAGAATTTTTGTTTTTGTGACAAAGTGATACTTTTCATGATATACACTGTTACAGGTTTACCCTTCAGCAGGCCAGGAATGAATTTAATATTGTCCTTAGATGAGATCTTCTACCCTTTAAAATGGCCACTGTACATCACAAAACATTTTTAGTTACTCTTGATGCCTGAGACTGTTTTCATTCACTGCGAAAGGATGCATGTTTGAGATTTCTATTTGTGTGAATAAAACATACCACTATTAAATGTTTGTGCATGAATTATAAAAAGGGATGTTTCCCCCTGAATGTGCTACTTTTTATCCTATGCATTTATTATAGTGAAAATTTAATGTTTATAATAAAAAATGAATTACATAAATATAATTAATTAAATATATAAGGGAGAATTGTGTTGTCAATTTCTTCTGCCATCCAAATAGTAACCAGATGCGACCCTGCTTAACATCCAAGATCAGATGAGATTAGGCACTTTCCAGGTGTTTTGGCTATAGACTTTGTTGTCAATGTCTTATCATTTCCAAGGTAGAGTAATAACAATTGTCACATTGTTGTCTTTCTGATTTTTCTCTTCTCTCTCTTCTTTCCATATTGCCCCTGCTAAATCTCTGTTAACTGAACACAATGCACACTAGTTATATATATAAAAATTGCAGAAGAAAATCCCTTGCAGTAGCCCCTGGCCACCAGTCCAGAAGTGCTGAAGATGGTGTCTGACTTCATTGCCTAGGCATATATTGACAAGGAAGCTGGGAAAACAAATTTTGTGCACAAATATCATGTAAGTCAGAGGTATGTGACTCATCTTTGCAAATGAGACTTATTTAAATGAGTGACAGCAGTGTCTGGTAATAACCACAGCAATCACTCTGCATTCAGACAAATCAGCCATCACCAAAGCAATTCTCACATGGATGGTGTTTATCTCTCTGAGCTCAGGGAGGGCCCTCACCTAGAGACTCCTCTTCACTGTCCCTAATGGAGGGGGGCATGCAAACAGAATACTCTGTGTACTGATAAAGTCAGTCCCTCTCCTGCCTTTGCAGTTCTGGGAGAGCCACCCCATCCCTGGCTTGTTTATATTTAATCACAAGAGTTGAACCAGAAGATGCAACATGAAGTTTGGCCTGAGGTGGGTTTACATTTTATCACAGGAGTTAAACCAGAGAATGCACCACGATGTTTGACCTGAGGTGGGTTCATGCTATAACCATTTTTACATGGTAATATCAGGGAGAAATTGGAGGCTTGTGTGTGTGTGTACACGTGTGTGCATTCCTCTCTTAAGCTCTGAGCCTCTGTGTCTGCAGGTGTCCATTGTGAGGTGCAGCTAGTGGAGTCTGGCAGGAACCTGAGATAGTCTGGAGAGTCATCAAGACTCTCCTGTGAAGGATCTGGGTTCACCTTCACAGAATCCTATATAAACTTGGTTTGCTGTTTTCCAGGGAAGGGGTTGGAGTGGGTTGGTCTTGTTAGAAACAAAACTAATAGTTGTGGTCCCAAATACACTGCATCTGTAAAAGGCATACTCGCCATCTCAATGGACGATTCCAAGACCATCACCCATCTGCAAATGAACAGTCTGAGACCCGAGGACATGGCTATGCATTACTGTGCCAGACACTCATTGAGCGAATGTCAGTGTGAGCCAAGACACAAAGCACCCTGCAGGGGCACAGAGCTGCACCAAGGAGTGCTAGGGACACACTGAGTGTGGGAAGAGCTCCTGGGAGCAGGTGAAGAAACAGGACTCTGCTAGAAATATCAGGCTTGTGTTTTCAGGATTCTGCAGTCATATAGGTTGTGATATTTTATTATTGTTATTTATTATCATTCATATTAAATTTTAATAATTAGCATTGTATGTAGAGCTAAAATATGAAAACACATATACTTTCATGAAAAAAACATTACCAATTACTTACATTTATCCTTCCAATTAATGTAACAACTATTATTAACATCTATTTATATCAGTAACTACTTAGCTATGAGGATAAAAATGTATGCCTATATCCATATATACTTGTACACAGATATATGCATATCTGTGTGCCAATATAGACATAGATATTCATATTTAACATCAAAATTAAATTATTCTTTAAGTCTCAAATAATAAAAAGTATTGATGAACTAAATGTAAGTCAATGGGGTAATTCGGAATTATTTTTAATGATTTTCTGTTGTTTACATGAGTTGATTATTATTTGATCACTTAAAAATCGTATACTTTCATTTCAAAACATATAAGCGTAAATTTCAAATGTCTCCTCACAAAAAAGTTTTGAGGTGATTATTATTATCTCATTGCCTCCCATAAATACATACAACCATAATTTGTCAGCTTTCAATACTTTTTAAAAATGCAATTTGTTAATCCATTCTAAATAATGATCTTCATCTTCTTGTTCAGATCTGATTAGATCACTGTGAAGTGCTTTTCCTCACTGCTGCCTCTCATAGACTCTGGGAATGACTCCAGGACACGAGGAAGCAGTTGCACCCATGTATATCCATGTGATCAGGAGTCAGAATACCTCTCTCTCTCTCTCTCTCATTTTCTCACTCTCTCTCCTAAGCTTGGGACTGAAGACTTTCCATTATCTTCTACCTGATGTTTTTCCAAACAATTTCACATTTTAATTCATTGTGCCTTGCTTTAATATTTTTTTTAAATTGAAAGTAACAAGCCGGGCTTGGTGGCTCAGCCTGTAATCCCGCACCTTTGGGAGGCTGAGGTGAGTGGATTGCCTAAGCCCGCGGGCTCGAGACCCGCCTGGGCAGTGAGACCTCATCTCTACAATAAATCAAAAAATCAGCCAGGCGTGGTAGCATGCCTGTAATTCCGGTTACTTGGAAGGCTGAGGTGGAAGGATTGCTGGAGCCCAGCAGGCGAGGCTGCAGTGGCCGGGAGCGGCCACTACACTCCAGTCTGGGTGACAGCGTGAGACTCCGACTCAAAAAAAAAAAAAAGAAAGTAACAGTTATTTTAATTTAATTTTTTTATTTTCAAGATGTGGGGTAAAATTTAGGTTAGGTATACAAATGTTCATTAGGCTTGTACTCTTGTTGATGAAGTGTGTCCCCCACCTCACCTGGCAGATTCTCACTACTGCCAATTCCACTCCTGCTCTCCCCTGGCAGTTTCCCACTACTGCCAATCCTTTTCTTATACTATTACAATAATTGTTCAAGATCAACTTATAAAGGAGAACATGTGGCACTCAGTTCTTTGTTTCTGTGATATGTCACTCAGTATTATAGATTGTAAGTCCATCCAGGTTGCTATGAAGTTCATAATTTTGTTCTTCTTTATGTTTGCATAATATTCCATCATGTATATGTACCACATTTTAAAAATCCAGTCCTCTTTCAATGGGAAGCATGGTTGGGTCTACGTTTTTGCTATTGTAAACAATGCTGCAATAAACATATGTGTACAGGTATCTTTTTCATAGAGTGATTTGGGTTCCTCTGGGTATATTCCCAGTAGGGACATTCCAGGGTTGCATGGAAGATTGATTCTTAAGTCTTTTAAACCGTTTTCCACAGAGGCTGTATTAGTTTACACTCTTACCAACAGTGTAGAAGTGTTCCCTTTTCACCGCATCCTCTCCAGCATCTGTCGTTTTTTGTTATTGATGATGGCCATCCTGACTGGAGTTAGATGATATCTCAGAGTGGTTCGAATTTGCATTTCTTTGATGACTAATGAGGATGAGCATTTTTTAATGTATCTGCTGGCTGCTCATATGTCTTGTTTTGAGAAGTATCTGTTCATATTTTTGCCCACTTTGTAATGGGGTTGTTTGTTTTTTCCCCAGTCTGTGGGTTGTCTCTATGCTCTCTTGATGATTTCTTTGGTTTTGCAGAAGCTTGTCAGTTTGATGAGGCCCCACTTGTCTACCTTATCTGTTATGGCATGGGTACTTGGGGTTTTGATCAGGAATTGGTTGCCAGTTCCAATTTCCATAAGGGTGTTTCCTGCATTTTTAAAGAATCTTAAGGTTTTACATTTTGGTCTTTGATCCATTTAGAGTTGATTTTTGTCTATGGTGAAAGGTAGGGGGTCTTATTTTAATCTTCTTCATGTGGTCAGCCAATTTTCCCAGCAGCATTTACTGAATAGGTTCTTCTCTCCACAATAGTTGCCGGTGGAGGTTTTATAGAAGATGAGTCAGTTGAGAAATTCAGATTTTGCTTCTGGAATCTCTATCCTATTCCATTGGACTATATGCCTGTTCTTGTATCAATACCAGGCTGTTTGATTACTGTAACTTTATAATAAAGTCTGGGAGTGCGATACCTATCACTTTTTTTTCCTGAGGACTGTTTTGGCTATTCGTGGTTGTTTATTTTTCCATATGAATTCTTGTAGTGTCGTTTACAGGTCTGAGAAGAATGCTGCTGGTAATTTAATGGGTATTGCATTAAATCTGTAGATTGCCTTGGGTGAAAGAAACAATTTTAACAGTAAAAATAGTACAAGATAATAAGAATGAGCTACTTCTCATGTTGCAAGTTATCTTCTCAGAACATTTCATATTTACATATTTTTCAACTTCTTCATAATACAGATTATTTTTCTAAGACATCTCTTAAGATAAATTTATCCAAGAATCCAGGGTACTGTTATCCAGAGTACTATTAGAAATTTCAGATTTAATAGTTGGACAAAATATTTGAAAAATATTCAAGTTCAGAACACATAGTCTCAAACATTATTATTTCTCAATGTTTGCTCCCAGTTAAGTTTTTACACAAGACATTATAATGAGTATCAATGAAACAGGGTAAAATATTGTTTCACTAGTTCATTAATGCTGGATAACAAAAAATGCAATATCCTTCATACGTTTCTTGACGTGTTTTTCCCTGATATACATGTTTATTAATATTTTCTTATCAGTAGTCACAGTGATCTTTCTGATTTCTGGGATTTAATTTTAAAGAGGTATTGTGAATGTATTGTATTAATTTTTGTAACATTAATATTAATAGTTTGAATTTGATTTTAATATTAATTATTCACTTTATTTTAAAATATTATCCTTGATTATTAATATACTTTAGGTAATGAAATTTACATATAAGCAAAAATGCACAAATTTTCAATGTACTTTTCAAGAATTTTGTCAAATGGAACACACTTGCCATCAACATCTAAACTAGAAAGAGGAAGCCGAGCTTGGTGGCTCAGCCTGTAGTCTCGTGCCTTTGGGAGGCTGAGATGAGTGGATTGCCTGAACCCGTGGGCTCGAGACCCGCCTGGGCAGCGAGACCTCATCTCTACAATAAATAAAAAAATCAGCCGGGCATGGTAGTGCATGCCTGTAATTCCAGCTACTTGGAAGGCTGAGGAGGAAGGATTGCTGGAGCCCAGCAGGTTGAGGCTGCGGTGGCCAGAAGCGGCCACTGTACTCCAGTCTGGGTGACAGAGTGAGACTCCATCTCAAAAAAGAAAGAAAGAAAGAAAGAGGAACAAGTTCATCACCCCAACAATGATCTCTTAATGACTTATAGTCATCTCCCATGTGGGGAAATGTTGTTTTTATTTCTGTTACTACAGATACTTTTTTCCTGTGCTGAAATTTGTATAAATGGGAAAATTAATTTTTGGCTGTTTTTTTATTTTAAGAGGTTACTTTTGCTATTTTTGCTGTTCATTATTGCAATTTCCTATATCAAATTTCTTAAATATTTCATATCTGAGTCAATCCATTAAGTTAATATATGACAACTTGTTGATATATTTTTCTGTTGATGGGCTGAAAATTTGTTTGCAGTTTATGAGTACCATAATAAAGAAAGAATCTATAAATATTCTCATGTTTTCCTATTCATAGTTTCTCATTTTAATTGGTAAAATATGTAGAAGTAGAAGTATGCATTTCTTTACTATAAAAGTAAACTTAATCTGTTTATTTTTATTGAGGTATAATTGAAAAATTCAAGTTGTATATACTTAAGGTACACCATAGATGGTTTGATTTACAGATACATGGCAAAATGTTCACTATAATCAAGGAAATTAGTATATCACTCTTCTCACAGAGTTACCAGTTTATTTTATTGTATTTATTGCTTGTATGTGTGTTCAGAACATTTAAGATTTATCTTTTAACAAAGATCAAGTTTACAATTCTATATTGATAGCCATAATAACACTTTTGTACATTAGATCTATGGAACTCATTCAACTTTTTAAACCATACCATGTATACATTCATTTCTCTATGATCTTGTACTTTTTGAAATGGAGGATGTTGTAGATATTCTTCCAATAAACATGTCTTTGTCATTACTAATTATATTGCTATGAATATATATTCAAAAGGGTGATAACCAGATCATATGATATTTTTATTTTGAATTTATTTAGTAATCTCCTGCTGTTTTTCTTAATGTCTGTACTAATGTACATTCCAACTCAATCATACAAGGATTCCCTTTTCATCACATTCTTGCCAACATTTTAGTTTTTGTTTCCTTTTTGACCATAACCATTTTAACTAGTATGAGGTGATAACTTCTCTGTGATTGTGATTTGAATTATCTGATAATTGATGGTATTCATCACCTTTTCAGGTACTGTTGGCCCTGTGTGTGTCTTCTTTTGAAAAAAAAGTCTATTCTGGTATTTTTTCATCCCTTTTAATACATCCATTTGTTTTCTGTTGAGAAGTAAGTTTTTTTTTGTTTGTTTTTTTTGAGTTGCAGTCACTCTGTCACCCAGACCGGAGTGCAGTGGCTGCTCCTGGCCACTGCAGTCTTGACATGTTGGGCTCTGGTGATTTTTCTGCCTCAGCCTTCCAAGTAGCTGGAACTACAGGCGTGTGCTACCACACCCGGCTTATATTTTTTGATTTATTGTAGAGATGAGGTCTCGCCAAGTTGCCCAGGTGGGTCTCGAACCCGCAGGCTCAGGCAATCCACTCATCTCAGCCTCCCAAAGCACGGGATTACAGGCTGAGCTACTGAGCCCGGCTAGAGCTGTATGGCTTCTTATATATTTGTCTAGAATTCCTTATAAGAGATATAGTTGCACATCTTTTCCCTATCAAATCCAAATAAATCATCTCTGAAATCAGAGCTAGGAAGCTTTTTTTAATGTTTTGTTTTCTACAAGTTTATGGCTTCAGATCTTATATTCAAGTGCTGATTCTCAATTTGTATTTGAGTTGTATATATTTTGTGAGATAAAATTCAATTTTTTATTCTACATATGGAAGCCTAGTTTTTATACAATTTATTGAGGAAACTATTCTTTTCTGATTTCTGGCATGGTTGTCAAAGATAAATTTACCTTAAATATATGGATTCAAGCCAGGCTCGGTGACTCAGCCTGTAATCCCGCACCTTGGGAGGTTGAGGTGAGTGGATTGCCTGAGCCTATGGGTTCGAGACCCACCTGGGCAACTTGGTGAGACCTCACCTATACAATAAATCAAAAAATTTGCCAGGTGTGGTAGCGCACGCCTGTAGTTCTGGCTACTTGGAAGGCTGAGGTGGAAGGATCGCTGGAGCCCAGCAGGTCGAGGCTGCGGTGGCCACTGTACTCCAGTCTGGGTGACAGAATGAGACTCCAACTCAAAAAAAAAATATATATATATATGGATTCATACCTGAGCACTGTATAATGTTCCATTGGTCCATATGTTTGTTTTAAAATTGTAGATAGCTGAACTCTTGCATTTCCCAGGGTCAGAACATTGTGGAGGGACACCTGTTATGAGCAACCAGGAACCAAGCAACAAACACTAGAGAGTCAGGTCAGCAATCTGCTGAAGGGTTCTCCTAGTTTATTTGGTTATTTACACCGCATCTAGACCATGGATATCAAGGAGCCTAACTCATGTTCAAACCACCAGTGCTTATGAAATAAAAAGAAAAGCCTCTCCTGACGCACTCAGTAAGATTTTCATCCCATTGTGTACACAGAGCCACTGAGTACAAATCCCACTAAGTACGGAGGGGGTGAGGCTGCTTTTCCTGCTTGAGATGTCACAGGTAGAGTCCCCAGGATTCATGGCTCAGGAGGGTCTAGAATCCGTATTCCCTATCTTCACTATACAGGTGTCCACTCTCAGGTACAGCTGAGGACCTCAATGAAAGTGTCTGCAAGTCTTCTGGATACACTTTCACCAACTACAACATAGACTGAGTGTGAGAAGAGCCTGGACAAGACCTTGAGTGGGTGAGATAGGCCAATCCTGGGACTGGTAGCACAGGATACACACAAAATTTCCAGGGAAGAGTTACTATGACCATGGACATGTCCATAAGCACAACCTACATGAAGCTGAACATTCTGAGACCTGTACATGGTCATGCATCAGTGTATAAGAGACGCAGTGTGAAAACAAATATTCTAAGAGTGTCACTAACCATGACAGAGAAGGCAGCAGTGCTGGGCTGAGGAAGGGACAGGGAAAAGGTGAATACCCTATTTTCTGACTTAAAATTATAACTGTAGAAGTTAGAAATGAAGTGAAGAGCTTTGATTATTATAAAACACCTTCACTGATGGTTTGCAAAACCAGCTCCTTAGATATTTTCCACTTTCTTAATGTATTCAATTCCATGCAAATACCCTGTAATGAAATTTTAGGTATCTACTTGACTGTATTAAGGAAAACCCACAGAGCTGCTAAAGCATTATTCCTGCATGTGTCTGTGCTGGTATTTGCAGAGGAGATTTTCCTGTTAGTCAGTGAACTGAGTAGGGAATATCTACCCTCAGTGTGGGAGCACAACACAGTCAACTGGGGGTCACATAGAAGACAAATGCAGGAGAAAGTCAAATTTTCTCTCTGTCTCGCCCATGAAGCTGCACAGCTATCTTCTGTTCTTGAACATTAGTACTCCAATTTCTGTGGTCTTTAGATCTCAGGGATTGCACTTGTGTTTCCATGGGTTTTCAATCCTTTGGCTTCAGACTGACACTTACACAGTTAGCTTCACTTGCTTCCAGGCTTTTTGACAGAGTCTGAGTTATGGTACCAAATTCCCTGGTCCTCCACCTTGCAGACATTCTATCCTGGGACTTCAGTATCTCCACCATCACATTTGGTAATTCTCAATAATAAATTCCCTCTCATCTATCTCTCTATATCTATCTATCTAGCTAGCTAGCTATTGTCTATTGGAAATGGCTTCCTAGCCAAACAGTCTCCTTGCTGAATGGTCTTTTGACAAACCTGACACAAGATCAGATTATTTAAGTCCTTTTTACACCCTCTTACAAAGGCAATATGCATTACTCCATGATAAGTGGCCTCCAGTGTGACAAAAGTAATAAAACAATATGTTCATTTACAAAAATTATGCTCCTTGTGTGTAGAGCATTGACAAGTGAAAACTATATACTATTATTTTGGAAATTTAAAAAATGGATGTCAAGAAATGCTATGGTACTTAATCAGAAATCTCAGTATCAGTTTTATGATTGCTCTCCACTATTATCTATTGAATCAGCACAATTCTAAACAAATTGCATCAAGATTCTTGAGCTGATATACAACCAAGTTATTTCTAAAACACATGCAAATTCAAATGACATAGAAAAGTCAAAATCAGAAATGATAAATAAATTGAGAACTATTGCCTTATGTAAGTTTAAAACTTATTAAAGACTAGTGCTGCAGAATATCATGTAAACACATACAATTCAATTATTTTTCTATAAAATATAAAAATAACCTAAAAATAAAACAAATACTTTCATTTAAATAGAATCAAAATAGTATTTTTAATAATATTAACAGCAGGCCTAAGAATCAAATTTATAACAAGGGCAAGACTGGACTGAAGACTATATTACACTGCTAAAAGAAATATAAAACCTAAATATATTGAGATGCACTGTATGTTCATGTATTCGTGGATCATAAGACTTAACATTGTATAGATTATATTATTCCCCTATGTGATTTACAGATTCAACTCAATCTCTTTTACAATTCCAACTTCTGTTTATGCAAAAATTCACATACTGATTCTAAAATTCATGTGGAAATAAAAATATCTACCTATACATAAGGTTTTTGAAACAACAATATTGGAGGTCTGTGGCAAGTTGCATTGATTTCAGGTGAGGATGGCTGAGGAGGAAACTTACTTGCCCAGGTGAAATTGCTCAGGAGTTTGGTGGGAAAACTGAATTACACTTATCTGAAGAATAGCAGTTGGGGTGTTTTAAGCCCTAGAATTCTTCTTATTCATGGCTAGCAGAGCCCAGGTGTGGTCTCATAGGATTTTCAGAGGAGGCAGGTTTAAATTTCTGAACACCTGCTTTTTCTGGTTATATTTAAAACACATAGATGTGTTTGAGATTGGCACTCATAACCATTTGAGATGACAGGGTCTATATCACTGAGACAAAGTAAATGACATGAGAAAAATATGCGGAGGTCATAATTTGTATGGCAAGGACTCATATTTTATGATGCTAAAATTTGCTCAGAGTTACAGTAATCAAGATTGGGTGCTACTAGAATAAGTCCAGACATAGATCAATAAAAAGAAAAATAAGCTCAGAAATAAATGACTAAAATCAATTTTCAACAAATGCATCAAGAATATTCAATGGAGAAGGAATACTTATTTTCAGCAATTGTGCTTCTCAGATAACTGGATGTGACCACGGAAAACAATGAGGTTGAGATCAGGGTCGCCTATATACAACTATTTCTCCAAATGTGAAAAAGATCCACGTGTAAGGCGTATACTGCAGGACTTTAAAAAATACATTAAAGTGCTTGTTCTTGGATAGATTATACTTC
The DNA here is from genome assembly GCF_000164805.1 of Carlito syrichta. Lineage (NCBI taxonomy): Eukaryota > Metazoa > Chordata > Mammalia > Primates > Tarsiidae > Carlito > Carlito syrichta. Next base: position 71 of record NW_007231173.1, on the reverse strand, counting down.
GTGACACAGTAAACTGAAATCACAAATGACAAAAAATGAAACATTGGGATTTATTACTTAAAGAGCACATA
>NW_007231172.1:0-14062 GCF_000164805.1 Carlito syrichta | reverse complement strand
ACTGCTCAAAGAAATCAAAGCTGACATGAACAAGTGGAAATATATCCAATGCTCATGGATCGGAAGAATCAACATTGTGAAGATGTCCATCTTACCTAAGGCAATCTACAAATTCAATGCAATACCCATTAAATTACCAACAACATTCTTCTCAGAGCAGAAAAAACAACACAGGAATTCATATGGAAACACAAACGTTCAAGAATAGCCAGAACAATCCTCAGTAAAAAAAACAAAGCAGGTGGTATCACAATACCAGACTTCAAACTTTACTATAAAGCTACAATCATCAAAACAGCTTGGTATTGGTACAGGAACAGGCATATAGATCAATGGAACAGAATTGAGATTCCAGAAGCAAAACCTCAATTCCTCAACCAACTCATCTTCGACAAAGCCCCCACCACCTACCAGTGGGGAGAAGAGAACCTATTCAGTAAATGGTGCTGGGAAAATTGGCTGACCACATGCAGAAGATTGAAACAGGACCCCTATCTATCCCCATGCACAAAGGTTAACTCCAAATGGATCAGAGACCTAAATGTAAAACCTCAAACCATAAGAACCTTAGAAAAGGAAGGAAATACTCTCATGGAAATCGGAACTGGCATCCAATTCCTGTACAAAACCTGAAACCCACAGGACTTAAGAGAGAAGATAGACAAATGGGACCTTATTAAACTGACAAGCTTCTGCAAAGCCAAAGAAACCATCAAGAGAGCAGGGAGACAGCCTACAGACTGGGAAAAAGTATTTGCCAACTCTAGGTCTGACAAAGGCTTAACATCCTGGATCTACAAGGAACTGAAACATACTGAAAAGAAGAAACAAACAACCCCATTATAAAATGGGCAAAAGACATGAACAGACACTTCACAAAAGAAGACATTCGAGCAGCCAACAAACACATGAAGAAATGCTCAACCTCACTAATCATCAGGGAGATGCAAATCAAAACCACACTGAGATACCACCTAACTCCAGTCAGAATGGCAATTATCAACAACTCAAAAAATAACAGCTGCTGGAGAGGGTGTGGTGAAAAGGGAACACTTCTACACTGCTGGTGGGAGTGTAAACTAGTGCAACCTCTGTGGAAAGCAGTGTGGCGATTCCTAAAAGCTCTAAAAATTGACCTTCCATATGACCCTGCAATCCCCCTACTGGGAATATACCCTGAAGAACACAAATCACTCTATAAAAAAGATACCTGCACACGTATGTTTATCGCAGCGTTATTCACAATAGCAAGAACCTGGAAACAACCATGCTGCCCATCAAAAGAAGACTGGATTAAAAAAATGTGGTACATATACACGATGGAATACTACGCAGCCATAAAAAAGAACAAAATCATGAATTTCGCAGCAACCTGGATGGAACTAGAGTCTATAATACTGAGTGACCTCACACAGAAACAAAGATCAGAATATCACATGTTCTCACTCATATAATGGACCTTGAACATCCAACGTAATACTATAAGAAAATGACTGACGGTACTGGGAAACCATGGGGGGGAGGGGGATGGGATTAGCAGTAGCAAATATCTGTCTGGGGCTGGGAAAACACCTCTTATCAACAGGGTGTCTGAATGAATCGTAATTGTACACCTAACCCTTAACTGTACCCCACAAAACTATAATAAAAATACTGATTAATTATTAAAAAAAAAAAGGAAAAAAAAACAAAAACAAAAAAAACTATTCATTTCACAAAGAGCAAATATCCAGAATTGATAAGAAACTTAAATGAATTGAGAGAAAAAACAATTCCATTAAAACATGGACAATGACTATGAACAGAAACCTCACAAAAGGAGACAAACAGTTGGCCAACAAACATGAAAAAATGTTCAGTATCACTAATCATTAGATAAATGCAAATAAAAACCTTGATGAGATACCATCTCACATCAGTCACAATAGCTATGATGAATAAGTCAAAGGACAACAGATGTTGACTAGGTTGTGAGGAAGAAGAGAACACTCATACACTGTTGGTGAGAATGCAAACTAGTTCAACCCCTGTGGGCAGCAGTTTGAAGATTTATTAAAGAAGTAGACACAGATTTACCATTTGGTCTAGCAACTCCACTACTGGTTGTATATCCAAGGGAATATAAATCATTCTATCAAAAGAAACACCTGTGCTTTTATGTTTATTGCAGTACTATTCAAAAAAACAGAAACTTGGAACCAATCTAGGTGCCCATCAATGGTGGATTGGATTAAAAAATGTAAAATACTGTGCAGTCATATAAAATAATAAAATATTCTTTGCAGCAACCTGGAAGCTCGAAGCCATTATTCTAAGTAAGCTAACACAGAAACAGAAAGCTGAATACCTTGCGTTCTCATTTGTAATAGGGAGCTAAACACTGGGTACATATGGACATAAGGGTGGAAACAACAGACACTGAGGAACTTCTTAAAGGATAAGTGAGTTATCCTAGATAGTTTGTTTTGCTTTGGTGATGGCAGAACAAGCCTAACTCTAGCATTTTCAAACTTCTGATTATACCACATTTTAAAACTCTCCACTGACCTAAGAAAGTCACATGGTTGATCTCTACACATAGATATGAAAAAGTACATTTTGTTCATATAAAGTGCAAAACAGTTACACATCAAAGGTGTGTTTGTGTGTGTACTTTTTTTTTCAGAAAAGGAGTGAAGAATTGGAACAATAACTTAATCAAACATCATGGTAAATATATTAATTTATGTATAGACTTGAGTGCAATCTTCTATAGTTTAATAAAATTGTCAGTATAAAAATGAGATACCATCATTTCACTAAGAAACTCAAATTGAAGTATTACTGATATGCTTACCTTTAGTATAATTCAGTAAAAATACCATTATGGAGGAAAATTGCAAATGATAGCTATGGCTAAAGAAAATATTTTTCGATTAGCCAGGCATGGTAGTGTGCACCTGTAGTTCCAGCTACTTGGAAAGCTCAGGTGGAAGGATCGCCAGAGCCCAGCAGGTCGAGGCTGCAGTGGCCGGGAGCGGCCACTGCACTCCAGTCTGGGTGACAGAGTGAGACTCCAACTCAAAAAAAAAAATGTTTTTCAATTAGAAAAATGCAAAATAATTGGTTCTTGAGAGGCTTAAAAGCTTTGTTGTTGTATAAAAAGTGTTTGTTGTAGTTTATAAATCTCTACCCATGCCTCTAGGTTTTTGTTTACCGCATAATCTCTATGTTAATAGGCTAACCGGCTCATTCTGCTTCTGTAACCCCTGTTGGCAGTGTGCGAGTATTAAACAATAAGTCCCTTCCAAACTCCCCTCTGTCTAAGTTGTGACAGGCAAGCCACACTTATGGCGGGCTCTGTATTAATTCAAACCTGCTTGTATGCTGAAGCTGACCTATGCACAGTCATGGCGACTATGCAAACCTTAGCTTCTAGTAAACATGTTCTCGAACCCAGGGTCCAGCTTATGCACAGTCACAATGACTGTGCGGACCTGGGCCCCCCGAGTAAATATGTTGCAAGCGCCTCCGGCTGTCTAACATTCCAGAAGACCTAACCGGTTCCACCCCCCCTCCCACCATCTGACCGTTAGTGGTCAGTCATGGTCAGCCGGAGCCCGCGCCCGCGCAAATCAAACACAAACCAACCAATCAGTATCTCTGTAACCGCACTCATACAATTCCATCCAATCCTGTGTGGACAAGTCTGTAATGCCACCCCACTCCTTTCAAATCGTGTATAAAAAATGCTTGCAAACCTGAGTCAGGACTCTCGTTCCTGTACCGCTGTGCCGGTAACGGACGTGAGCCCAGACTCGAGCCTGAATAAAGACCCTCGTGTGATTTGCATTAGAGCTGGCTCTTTGGTGGTATCTCGGATTCAGGGTTTGGGTACAACAGTTCTTTGAGTAAGTTCCAATGATTTTAAAAAGCATATATTTTATTTGACTTTCCTCTATCAGTTTCCATACTTCTCAGTTCCCTGTGATAAAATATTTACAACACATATAGGTAGAATAAATACATTCACTCTGAATAACACATGTTGTCTTAACTACTGGAGTCACCAGAAATCTTAAAGGAAAACAGGCTCAAATATAGAACACATTCAATAATAATAAAGTTGGTAGTAATTTTTAAAAGTCCTGATTGTGTGATAAAGATGAGACATTATAGAATTTTGAAGATCAAAAGAGAAAAAATAATTTTTGAAAACTTTCTGGAGGATCCAAGATTGAATCCAGACTTTAGAGATATTTGACATAATATAATGAAGTCCAAAAAGTATAGTATATGTCAACATACTCTGTAAAAATTTGAAATATTTATATCTTGACTATGACAAATAATGTTGCAATGGACAGTGAAGTATAAACAACTCTACATTGTGCTGATTGGTCCCTGATGCAAAACTTCCCAATAACATACTAGTAAGCCATATTCAAACATGCTTTAAAAGGATCATATACTATAACTAAGTAGAACTTTTCCTTGGGATGTAAGAAAGTTTCACTGCACACAAATGGATTAATATGACATATCACATTAACAGGACTAAATATAAAATTCACAGGATCATCTCATTCAATGCACAAAAATTTGACACAATTCAATACTTTTTATTGATTAAAAAACTCCCAAAAAACTAGTATTGGAAGAAAATTACTTCAACAAAATAAAGATCATAGTATGTTAAGCCTGTGTTAAGATATTCAATAGTGCAAAACTAAATTTTCTTTTAAAATCAAAACAAGAGTGTCCATTTTTACTACCTCTATTCAGCATAGTACTGGACATTATATTCAGAGTTAATAGGCAGCAAAAAGAATAAAATACTGTTTTTTAATTTTTTTTTATTTAGTTGGAGTCTCACTCTGCTACCCAGACTGGAATACCGTGGCACACTCACACCCGCCCCACCATCAACCTGCTGCATTCCGGCAATCCTTTCACCTCAGCCTTCCACATAGCCAGAACTACAGATGTGTGCTACCATGCCTGGCTAACTTTTGTTTTATTGTAGAGATGAGGTTTCACCAAGTTGCCTGGGCTGGTCTCGAACCCACGGGCTCAGGCAATTCATTTGCCTTGGCCTCCCAAAGTACTGGGATTACAGGCTGAGCCACCAAGCTTGACTGAATAAAAGACTTCTAAATACAAATGGAAGAAGCAAAATTGTCTCTGTAGATGACATGGTGTAGAAAACACTACAGGCACCATAGAAAACTGTTAGAACTAATAGGAATTCAGTAGCATTGCAGGATGCAGTATCAGCAGACAATAATCTGTTGTATTTCTGTATACAACAATGAACTACCTGACAAGAAAAATTAGAAAAATAATTATATTTAATATCATGTTTAAAAGAACGAGACACATACAAATAAACTTACCTAAAGAGGTTTAAGATTTGTGTGTGGAGAACTACAGAATACTGATAAAAGTAATACAAGAAGGAATAAAGAGACAACTTGTTTTATAAATTGCAAAATCTAATATTGTTCAAATGTCCATTCACCCAAAGTTATCTGCAGATTAAATGCAATGCCTTACAAAATGTAAATGGTATCTCTTTTACAAAAACATAAAACCTTTTAAAAATTTATATAAAATCACAAATAGCTGAAACTATATTGAGAAAAAAAGAATAAAGCTGGAGGCAACTCACTTAAAATAAAATACAAGTCTACATGAACTAAAACAGTATATTACTGGCATAAAGACAAACATATGGACGAATGTAACATAATAGAGAGCCCAAAAGTAAATCCATGCATATTCAGTCAACTGATCTTAGACAAGTACCAATAACAAATGATTAGAAAAGGATATCTGTTCAACAAATCATCATTTGTTGAAAATAGGGAAATCTAGAAATTCCCCCCCCACAAAAATAAGATTAGATTTTTATTTATACTATCCATATAAATCAACTCACAATGGTCTAAAATCTAATCAGAAGACCTGAAACTATAATGTTCCTAAAAGAAAACACAGGGAGTTTTCAGCATTTTAGTTTTACCAATAATTATATGCATATGGCACTTAAAATACAGGCAACAAAAGCAAAAATAGACAAATCGGGATACATTAAACTAAAGAAAAACCTTTTACACAATAGACAAATCATCAAAATAAAATAATTAATGGAATAGAAGAAAATATTTGCAGACCATATATCTATGCCCAAAACATATAAAGACTCAGACAACTCAATGGCAAAAAAGAAAAGAAAAACAAAAACAAAATAAATTGCTTAATTTATAATGAGAAAGAACTTGAATATACATTTCTCAAAAAATACAAATTTCCATCTGGTATATAGAAAGATATTTAACATAGTTAATCATTGAGGTAATGCAAATCAAAACCACATTGAGGTATCACCTCACAGTTGTTAGGATGGCTTTTATTGATAAAGCAAAAGACAAACACAAAAATGCAAAAGATCAAATCACAACTGACCCTGAAAAAATACAAAAGTTTGTCAGAAACTACTATGCACACCTGTATGGAAACAAATTTGGTAACCTAAATGAAATGGAGGACTTTCTGACATCACACAATGTCCCAAGGTGGAAACAAGAAGACATTAAGACACTAAATAGACCAATAACAACCCAGGAAATTGACTCTGTCACAAGAGAACTACCTTCAAATAAATAAATAAATAAATTAATTAATTAATTAATAAGTCCCTGAACCAGAAGACTTTCCAGCAGAATTCTACAAAACTTACAAGGAGGAACTGATACAAATCCTATTAAAAGTACCTAGGCAATTGAGAAAGACAGAATTCTCCCCAAATCATTTTACAAAGCTAGTATCATACCGATACCCAAACCAGGTAAAAATCCAACAAAGAATGAGAAATACAGGCCAATATCCCTGGTGAACATAGATGAAAAATTCTCAAGAAGATTCTAGTGAATCAGAACCAACAACACATCTCAAAAATCATCCACCATGACCAAGTAAGCTTCATCCCTGGGAAACAGGACTGGTTCGACATCCACAAGACCATAAATGTAATTAAATACATCAACAGATGTAAAAATAAGAGTCACATAATTATATCATTGGATGCAGAAAAAGTATTTGATAAAATCCAGCATTCCTTCTTGATAAAAACCCTGGAACACCTAGGCATAGAAGAAATATACCACAATATAGTAAGTGCCATCTACAATAAATCCACAACCAGCATATTGCTAAATGAAAACTGGAACAAGACAAGGCTGCCATGTTCACGGATAGGAAGAAGCAACAATGTTAAGATGTCCATCCCAGCAAAGGTAATCTATAGATTCAATACAATACCCATTCAATTGCCAACATCATTCTTCTCAGACCTGGAAATGACAATACAGAAATTCATACTGAAATGTGTAACCATCATGATTGTCAAAAAATTCCTTAGCAAAAGAAACAAGCAGGAGACATCACACTTCCAGACTTTAAACTTTACTATAAGGTTACAATAATCAAAACACCCTGGTATTGGTACAGGAACAGGCATACAGACCAATAGAACAGGATAGAGAGTCCAGAAGCAAACATTAATTTCTCAATCAACTTATCTCTGACAAAACCTCCAACAACAACCACTGGGGAGAGGAGAACTTATTCAGTAAATGATGCTGGGAAAACTGGCTGACCATATGCAAAATATTGAAACAGAACCCCTACCAATCAGCATACAGAAACATCAATTCTAAATGGATCAAAGACCTAAATGTAAAATCTTAAATTATAAGAATCTTAGAAAATGCAGGAGATACCCTTACAGAAATTGGAGGAGGGAACAAATTCCTAATCAAAATCCCAGGTGTCCATGCCATAAGAGATAAGGTAGATAAGTGGGACCTCATTAAACTGAAAGGCTTCTCCAAACTAAAACAAAACATCAAGAAAGCAGAATGGAAAAAAATATTTGGCAACTCTATATCTGACAAAGACCTAACATCCAGGATCTACAAGGAACTCAAACATGCCAAAAGGAAAAACAAAAACAAAAAGAAACCCCCCAAAACAAATAGTCCCATTAAAAAATGGTCAAAAGATATGAATAGACACTTCTCAACAGAACATAAACAGGCAGCCCACAGACATGAAAAAGTGCTCAGCCTCACTCATCATCAGAGATACTCAAATCAAAACCACATTGAGATACCACCTAACCCTACTAAGAATGGCCATCATTAATATAAACAAACAACAACAGATGTTGGTGAGGATGTGGAGAAAAAGGAACGCTTCTACACTGCTGGTGGGAATGCAAACTAGTGCAACCTCTTTGGAAGGCAGTTTGGTAATTTCTGAGAGAACTAGAAATTGACCTCCCATATGACTCAACAATCCCTCTGTTGGGAATATACCTGGAGGAACTCAAGTCATTCTACTGAAAAGATACCTGCACACACAGGTGTCTTTTTGTTTGTTGCAGCCCTATTCGCAATAGCAAAAACATGGAACCAACCATGCTGTACATCAAAGCTGGACTGGACTTAAAAAAACTGTGGTACATATACACAATGGAATATTATGCAGCCATAAAGAAGGACAAGCATATGAACTCTGAAACAACTTGGATGGATTTAGAGTCAATCATACTCAGTGATCTATCACAGAAACAAATAACAGGGTACCATATGTTCTCACTTATAAGCTGATCTTGAAAAATTATTAACACTATAAGAAAGGGATTGGCAGTAGTGGGAAACTGCTGGGAAGTGGGGGATGGGACTGGCAGTTGAAGGAAACTACCAGGGGCTGGAGGGGCACAACTCCTCAACATAATGAACATTTGCATACCTAATCCTTAATTGTACCCCACATCTTTAAAATAAAAAATAAAAAATAAATAAAATAAATAACAGATGCTGGTGAGACTGGGAAGAAAAGGGAACACTTCTACAATGCTGGTGGGAATGCAAACTAGTTCAACCTCTATGGAAAACTGTAGCAATTCCTAAAACAACTAGAAATTGACCTTCCATATGACTCAGCCATCCCCCTACTAGGAATATATCCAGAGGAATTCAAATTATTCTACAAAAAGATATCTGCACAGGCATGTTTATTGAAGCACTATTCACAATAGCAAAAATGTGGAACCAAGCATGCTACCCATTGAAACGGAACTCAATATGAAAAATGTGGTATGTATACAAAATGGAATATTACACAGCCATAAAGAAGGACAAACATATGGACTTTGTAGCAACTTGGATGGATTTAGAGTTAATACTCAGTGATCTATCACAGAAACTAAGAATAACATGTTGTCACTCATAAGCGGAACCTGAACATTTACTATAGTACTGTATGAAAGGGATTGTCAGTAGGAGGATACTGCTGGTGTGGGGTGGGGGACATAACATCAGTAAGGGTCCCTGTTCTCAAACCAGGCAAAGTGGGGACCAAAAGGAGGTCCAAACTTTGCCTGAATGATGTCCATTTGTATACCTAATCCTGAATTGTACCCAACGTCTTTAAAATAAAATAAAATTTAAAAAATAAAAATAAAAAAATAAGTGAGGATGTGGAGAAAACTAAATTTTTGAATGGTGCTGGTCAGAATACAAAATTATGCCATCACTATGGAAAGCAGTATGATGTTTCCTCAAACATTTAAAATAGAATTGTCATATAATCCAGCAATTCCACTTTTGGGCATTTATCTAAAATAATTGAAATTATGATTTCAAATGGATAATACTACTTCCATATGTATTGTAGCGTTATTCACAATAGCCAAAATATGTAAACACTAAATATTCATCAATGAATAAATGGATATAGAAAATATGATATATCCATATGATGGTATACTATCTAGCCTTAAAAAAGAAAAAAAAATATTCTACAATATGTGACGGCATGAATGATTCTTGAGGATATGATACTAAGTGAAATAAGCCAGTCAAATAAACACAAATACTGCATGATTCTACTTATATGAAGTATTTATAAGGGCATAATATACAGGGGTACCATAATATATAATAACCAAAGAGTTTTTAAAAATAAATAAGACAACTCACTAACTTTTGAATGGAAGAAACTAGAACTTCTGGTTTTAACTATGTATTAAAGTTTTAATGCTACAGAAAGAATATACTTTACACATTGTATTAAAGAATAAATACTATGCATTCATTTCTAATTCTTCTAACTAAACTTCTGTAAGTTCATAATTTATATGTAAATAAAGCAAGGATTGTATTGGTATATTTACTTTTTTTTTTTTTGAGTTGGAGTCTCACTCTATCACTCAGACTGGAGTGCAGTGGCCGCTCCTGGCCACCGCAGCCTCGCCTGCTGGGCTCCAGCAATCCTTCCACCTCAGCCTTCCAAGTAGGTGGAACTACAGGTGCGCGCTACCACGCCCGGCTGATTTTTTGATTTATTGTAGAGATGAGGTCTCACCAAGTTGCCCAGGTGGGTCTCCAACCCTCAGGCTCAGGCAATCCGCTCACCTTGGCCTCCCAAAGCCCTGGGATTACAGGCTTAGCCACCAAGCCCGGCCTACATTTACTTTTAATATCAATAAAAGGTTGTCAAAATTACTTGCAATATAAATTTTTTGGCAAATAAAGTCATCATTAAATAAAAATTCAAAAATATAATTTTTGAGATAGAGACCATTTAGATTTTCAGTAAGGAGCAGTCTTCAGAATGGCAGTTGTTGAATTTTTTGTTCTTACCCAAACCATATCTCTATTGTAATAATAAATAAATTTTTGTGCTGATAAAGAAGGGACCATGTGCATAACAGTGTTTTAACAATTATAGCAGGCTTTGATGTAAAATTGATAAACTTGACTCATGAAAGTTATAGTCAGTTCAGTCAGGGTGGTTATTAAGAACAGTTGTGTGTGTCACACTTCTGGCCCTAAATTGTCCTTCTACACATTTTTAAAATTTGATTTAGATCTGTGAAGGATTTATAAATATAAAATTGCTTAACAAATAGTTATTGACAATTTATCATACTGCAAACACTGCAGAAGCAATAATAAGCTGAGCAAAGTTATTTACCTCCTTAAGTTTATATTCCAGTGAATAATTGAGTGAGTAAGGGTAAATGAAGGCAAAAAAAAAAAATCCTACCAATTAATATTTTAAAAGTAGGTTTCTGATATTAGTACCTGAGTAACGAACTGGAGACTCTAGGTCTGTGGATATATTGCTAATCTTTTCAGAGGCAGAAAAAAATGCACCATCTTCCTCTCCCTATATCCTCCACAGAAAGCAACTACTCAAATGAGCAGAAAGATAAAGAACTAAAGGATGGATGATGAGCCACATGTTCATGTTTGTGATGCCAGATGCAGGAGTGGAAAGCCCAGTATGAGATTCAGCGGAACAGAAACAGATTTTTTTTTTTTTTAGTAAGTATTTATGTTTTTTTAGTAACTCAGATTTGAGAGTGTAAGAGATGTTCTAGACCTGGATATAGAATGGAATACAAGTTTTATTTGAGGCTAAAGTACTAAAAGTGCACATTGATTCCTAGAATAGCAAGAAAAAGAAGGATCTAAATTTAAGACTCCAACTCTGAGCCAAAATTCTTAGAAGACAGAAAAGCTCCCATAGTGGAGAGAGCATGAGGGGGTTGCCCAAGATTTAAGTTTTTATTAAGCAATATAACTACTATGGCTATAAGAAAAAAAAGTGATAAATATTGTTTGAAGAAGCATTTTTATTCATACCTGCACAAAAATTATCAAAAACAGGACAAAGTAAACACCTTTTAATAAGAGATGAAAGGAAGAGGGGGTTGAGAGGGAAAGAGAGAGAAGAAAGTAAAAAGGAAGAAAATACCTGAACATAAAGGATTTTTATGTATTATAGTTGTCAATACAGAATACAAAACAGCTGTTTAAAATTTTTCACCATGAGATATTTTAAAAAGAGCAAATTAAAAAGAGCAAACAGAAGAAAAATAATAATGATGGAAATGGAACTTAATGAAAGAGAACAGATAATCAACAGAGAAAAATCAATGAAGCAAAAAAAGAAAAGCACAACATGACAAAAACTTAGGGTACTTTAGGTAAAGCAATAATTACAGGGAAATTTATAAATGCAAACCCTTATAGTTAAAAAATACAATATTACATATTATGACCTTCTACCTTGAAACATAGAGAAAAGAGAACACCTTAAAACCAAAGCAAATAGAAGAAAAAATATTAAATTATTAAATTCTAATGAAAATGACTCCCCAAAATCAAACTTGCTAGCTATCTTTTCAACTTCAAAACTAAGTATAAAAAAGAAGGAATCATGGCTATTTGATACTGGTGTAAGCATAAAGTTCAAAATCCAGAAACAAACTCTTACACTTGCAGTCAACTGATTTTCACTAAAAGTCTCAAGATAATTAAGTGAGGCAAAGAAAAGAATTTTCAGCAATAGTACCAATTAAAATCAAAATTCACATACAAGATACTAAACATGTATGGGTATTTTTACCACATAAAAATTAACTCAAAATCAATGAAATATCTACATATATAATCTAAAACTATGCAATTCCTAGAAGACATTGTAGGCATAAATGTTTGTGGCCTGAGATTAGGCAATACTTTATTTAGGTTCCACACCAAAAGCAAAATAAAGAAAAATAAAATTGCAGCAAAATTAAAAACATGTATATTAAGAAAATCAAGAGAATGAAAAGAAAAAAATCAAGAATGTTATAAAATATTTGCAAATCATTTATCTGCCAAGAAATGTGTACCTGGAATATATAAGGAAACTTTACAACTCAAGTATAAAAGACAATCCAAAGATAAAATAGGACAAATGATCTGAGTAGATATTTTTCTCAAGAAGATACACACATTTACAATAAACACATAAAAAAGTTCAACATCTTTTGATATCAAGAAAATGCAAGTCAAAACCACAATGATGCACCTATTCACAACCATTATAATAGTTTTAATTTTAAAAGACAGACTAGAAGGAGACGGGGCAAGATGGCGATGGCATAGGTGAACTGGTGAGATTCTCTGAACGTGAGTTCCCAAAAAGGCTATCACTTCGCTACCCCCATCCCCCAGCCCACCACCAACCGCTCTGGGGTCAGGCCCGGGAACTTCAGTCCCACGCAAGGCCAGATATTGCGCCCCTCCCCCCACTGCTGCCGTTCTACTCGTGTGTGGAAGCCTCCGGTCCCAGCTCCCTCCAGATCCCTCCCCGGCTGCATTGTCTCCAGCCCGGGCACCCGGCATCAAGCCGCCGGGCACACAGGGAGGCTCTGGGCACCCGCCCCTCAGAGACGCCGGTTCCATTTCTGGCTGAAGTCCTCTGTAGGGTCCCAGCGCCACTCTCGCCGTTTAGAGCCTGCCCTTTGGAACTTTGGAGCTCTGGAACTCCGGGTCCACCCTGGCTGAGGCACTCAGCGTGAGACCCCAAGCCAGAGGACCCAGACAAGCGGAGAAAAACAAATCTGCTTAAACTGCCTTGCCATTCTCCAGGCAGAGACTTCCATTGCCCCACCCACCTAGCAACAAACTTTACCTCAGCTCCTAAGGCAACAGTGTGAAACAGGAGACAAAGCCCCACCCCTATGCTGCAACGAAAAACAAAAGGGAGAGGCTGGAATCGGAGATCACAGAAGTGACTCTAGTCTGATCGCTTATTTTGACTTATGATTTTATCATTGAAACTGTTGGTCTAGATTACGTTTGGTGTTTACCTTCTGACTTATACTGTTTCTTGATTTTTTTGGCCTGTCTCTGTTTAGCTATCAGTATTCTTTAGGGAATCTTTCTTACCTGTCTTTTTTCACTTCTTCCCAGCCCTGTGTCTCTCTCTCACCTGATAGTTGGTATGTATATCTGTTTTCCCTCTTGCACTTCTCTCTTTCGCTTATTTTGACTTATGATTTTATCATTGTAACTGTCAGTTTAGATCACGTCTGTTGTTGACCTTCTGACCTACACTGTTTCTCGATTTTATTGACCTGTGTCTGTGTAGCTATCAGTACCCCTTAGGGAATCTTTCTTACGTGTCCTTCTTCACTTCTTCCCGATCCTGTGACTGTTTTTCACCTGATAGCTGG
>NW_007231171.1:0-9510 GCF_000164805.1 Carlito syrichta | reverse complement strand
GAAGATTTTAAAGATGTAGTGCCCCTGCACCCCAGCCCCACAGAAGGAGACCCCGGGGACAAAAAATGCCTGCCAAGTGCATTCTGAGAGGCCTTTCACGAATCCCAAAAGGTCGAAGTGGGTAAGGGACAATGGAGTGATCAGGATAGGAAGGGCCCTCCCCCACCCAAAGGTGTCAGGAAGGGTGACCGGAACTTGAGCTGGTTGTGGCTTTGCTGGACCACCTTGATCGCTCTATGTCCGATGGCCAACCTAGCTCTGGGCCGTCTGTTCCTTGAACTCACACACATCTTTTCCGTGGGGCACAAGTGTGGAGGGTGGAGGCAGGCCTTCTGGGGCGCATGACCAAAGGCATGAAACGGACATGCCCAGTGGCAAACTTTGATACCTCCCAAGAACCACAAGATGGAAAGTGCCTTTTCCTCTTCCATCCCTGAGGGTGACTCTTCATGCAGGGTGGTGGTGGTGATGGTGGTGGTGATGGTCCTTATTATTATTTGGATTTGGAATCCCTCTCTGTCAAACAGTCTGGAGCATAGGGGCAAATTCTTGGCCACTGGGGAGTCCACCTAACAGGTTCAGGCAATTCTCCTGCCTCGGCCACCCGAGTGGCTGTAACCACCAGCCTGGGCCACCATGCCAGGCTAATCCTTGGATATATTATTGATGCCCTAGACAAGGTCTCGCCCCATGTCCTGGGCTGGGGTCAAATGCGCAGGCTCAGGTCATCCACTCACCTGGGATTCTGAATGGCCGGGATGCCAGTCTGAGCCACTGAGTCCGGCCTGTGGTTGTGGTGGTGGTGGTTGTGGTTTTTATTATTATTTTGAGTCAGAGTTCTGCTCTGTCACCCAGGCCAAAATGCAGGGTCTTGCTCTCTGCCACCATGGCCTCTACCACCTGGGCTATAGCAATCCTCACAATGTTGCCTCCCGAGTGGTCATAACGACAGTCTTGCACCACCATGCTTGGTTCATTTTTTTGGCTTCTTGTAGATACAAGGTCTCATTAAGGTTCCCAGGCTGGACTCCAACCAGGAGTCTCAGGACATCCTCTCACCTTGGCCTCCCAGAGTACCAAGATGACTGTCTTGAGCCCACCCACCCAGCCTCCATACCCTTCTCGGGGCCCCACTGTGAGGTCTGCTCACTTCTGTCAACCCAAGACTCCAGAGAGGGTGGCTGGAGTCACACGCTAAATCTTTGCCCTGGGGAGCACCTGGTGCAGGGGTATATCTTCGCTGGGTCGCCCATCGCTCTGCCCACCTCGTTCTCCAGTGTGGAAGCACTCACTCCGTGCAGAGGCTGGCACAGTGAAAGGGAAGACTTGACTCTCAAACCGTTGGAGGTTCCAGAGTGGTGGGTCAACTCACACCTGTCTCCTTGGCATTTCGGGCGTCCAAGATGGAAAGACGGTCAGAGCCTGGGAGTTCGAGACCAGGCTGGACACCCTAGCAACACCCACTTCCACCCCAAGCAAAACACAAAACATTGGGTTTGGGCTGGCCACAGTAGGATGATCTACTCTGGGAAAGAGTTCAAGACCAGGACTGAATACCAGTATGTTGAACAAATGGAAAGCCTGTGATCACAGGAGTTTGGGAGGAGGAACAGGATGAGAAGATCACCAGAGTTGCGCTGTTTGAGAGTCTCCAAGGCAAACTAGTGAGGAAAGGAAAGGAAGGAAGAAAGAAAGAAAGAAAGAAAGTTAGAAAGAGAAAGAGAGAAAGAGAGAAAGAGAAAGAAAGAAAGAAAGGCATTCTTCTGCAAACCTTCTGCCCTCAGTATTTCCTCTCCTGACCCCCCTACATATGAGGGTTCCCCCACCTTGGCACGTTCCAGCACCAACCCTCCACAACGGTTGCCCCGATTTTGGTGTGGGAGTTCTCAACTAACCTGGCCAGGTTACTGCTGGCTCTCCGCTCTGAAGGGAGAAATGTGCCTCAGGCAGGCTGACCCTCCACTCAGCAAGGAGGACCTTCCACCAAGAAAGGTCAGGGACACATCCCTCACCCAGGGACATTTATTTTCCCTCAATCCCATTTTTTGTGGATCTAAGGCCAGTCACCCTGTGAACACACCATGCGCAGTTGAGAATCTGTGTACAATTCTGATGTTTTTGGAGACAGGGTCTAGCTCTGTTGCCCAGGCTGGGGCTCAGGGACATTACTGTAGTTCACTGCTAGCCTCGAAATTGTGGTCTCCGGCAATCCTCCTGCCTCATCCTCTGGGGTGGTTGGGGTGACAGGCACCTCGAACCCAGACACCCTGTTTAGAGGGGTGTGGAGATGGCATCTTTCTGCGTGATCCAGGCTGGCCTAGGGCTCCTGGGCTCTAGCCATACTCCCATCTAGGCCTCCCAGAGTGCTTGAATTCCAGGCAAGGACTGCCACGCCAGGCCTTCTGGTTTGTTTTTGATGAAGAATTGAGGCTGAGCTTTGGGGTCAGCCTCATCATCCCAGGGCTTTGGGAGGCCAAGGACTGCAGCTGGCCCAAGTCCACAGGTTTAAACACACCCAGGCACCTCAGCAAACCTCATCTCTACATTCCATCCCAAATGAGCCCTGCATGGTCACGCGTGTCTGTCATTTCGTCTCCTCAGAAGGTCAGTGAATGGTTCACTAGAGTCCGATAGGCCGAGGCTGCAGTATCTGGGATCAAGTCACTGCCCTCCAGCACGGGCAACTGAAAGAAAAAAGTAAAAAAAAAGAACTTTCATTTGTGGATGGAGATGGGATGACCATGAACAGACAGAGATCATTTGGGAAAGAGGCCCCAGCCTTGGAGCTAGAGTTCCCTAATGATGGTGGATTGTCAGACAATCGGGCTGTGGCTATGGGAGGCTGAGGCAGGCCATTACTGGAGCACTGGATTTTGAGACCAGCCTGGGCCATGTAACAAGACCTCGTCACTCCACAGAATGCAAACATTGGAATAGCACATGGTGGTGTATGCTGCCTCGGCTACAAGGGAATCAGTGGCCTCCATCCTGGGTCATTCCTTAATGTCACCCCAGTTGACAGAACATACAAGTCCAGGCTGAACACCATGGCTCACGACCATCAGTCCCACATCCAGGGAGGCTGAGGCAGCAAGCTGCCTGGGCCCAGGGGTCAGAGTTCAGCACGAGTGACGTGGCCAAACCTTGTCTCGGATAGAGGTCACCAAAATCGAGTCAGGCGTGGTCTGCTGTGGAATTCCAGCTGCTCAGGGTCTTAGGCGGGAGGACCACCTGAGCCTCTCAGGTGGAGGTCCGCTGACTCCCCAGCCTGGCTGACAGAGACTTCGTTGACAAAAAAGATGCCTCCCACTTGCATCACGACCAGTGACCATGACTCCTCAGGGATAGGTCTACTTGGCTGGGGGACAATGGAGAGATCAGGAGTGTAAAGGGCCCTCCTCTCACCCAAAGGTGGCAGACACAGTGACTGGAACCTGGACTGGATGTGGTATTGACAGACCACCTTGTTTGCTCTGGGCCTGAGGGCCACCCAACCTTGGGACCGTGTGTTCCGTGAGCTCACACACGTCTTTGCTGTGGGACAAGAGTGTGAAGGGTGAATGCAGGCCTTCTTGGGTGCATCACCAAGGGCACGTGGCAGACATTCCCTGTAGCCACCTTTGAAACCTCTGACAAATGACACACCAGAAAGTGCTTTTCCCTTTCCCATCCCTGAGGATTGGGTGGCAACCCTCACGCTGGGTGGGTCTTCACACTGGG
The DNA here is from genome assembly GCF_000164805.1 of Carlito syrichta. Classification (NCBI taxonomy): domain Eukaryota; kingdom Metazoa; phylum Chordata; class Mammalia; order Primates; family Tarsiidae; genus Carlito; species Carlito syrichta. Next base: position 5,790 of record NW_007231171.1, on the reverse strand, counting down.
TGGCAGGGATGCTGGTGGTAGTGGTGCTGGTGATTACTATTATCATTTGAAGTTGGAATCCCCATCTGTTCCCCAGGCCAGAACACAGGGACACTCTCACAACCACCACGGACTCCAGCTGCCAGGCTCAGGCGATCCTCCATTCGTGGCCACCCGAGTGGCTGGAACCACAAGCATGCGCCACCATGCTCGGCTTATCTTTGGATTTATTTTTGATGACTGAGACAAGGTCTCACCTCGTGTCCTGGGCTGTTGTCCAAGCCACAGGCTCAGGTCGTCCACTTGCCTGGGCCTCCGAAGGACTGGGATGCCAGGCTGAGCCCCTCACCCTGGCATGTGTTTGTGGTGATGGTTGGTATTATTATTCCAACTCTGAGTCCCACTCTGTCACACAGGTCAGAGCACAGGAGCCCTCTCTTGGTCACTGCAGCCTACAGTAGCTGGGATCCTGCTAACCTCCTGCCATGGCAAGCCAAGTGCCAGGTACGAGGGGTGTGCACCTCCATGCTTGGCTTATTTGTATTGGCTTCTTGTAGTGACAAGGTTTTACCAAGGTGCCTGGATTGGTCTCAAACACTGGGGCTCAGGTCATCCTCTTGCCTCAGACTTCCAGAGTGCCATGATGACAGGCGTGATCTCCTAAGCCTTTCCTCCACAACCCAATCGGTGCCCCACCACGAGTCCGGCTCCCTTCTGATGACCCAAACCCCGGAGAGTGCAGCCAGAGTCACCAACCGACCCCTCCCCGGTTGAATGCCTGCTGCTGGGGCATGTCTCCACTGGGGTGACCACTACTCCACATGCCTCATTCCCCAGGGTGGACCCTCTCTCTTCTGCCAAGGGCCACCTCAAGGAAAGGGAGGGTGTGACTTTTGGGGGGGCGGGAATGGCCAGGCGACCCATGCCTGTCTACATGACACTCGACAAGGCCGAGATGGGATGATGGCTAGAGCCTGGGATCTCGAGACCAGGCTGAACACCAAAGCAAGCACACTGTTCGATCCCAAGTTAAACCAAGAAAGCCTTGGGTGAGGGCAGGCCTCGGTAGGGGATCACCTCCAGCCGGGAGTTCAAGACCGGGCAGGGAGACCAGGATGTCAACCAAGTGAAAAGCCTGTGATCTGCACAGTTTGGAAGACTCAGGCTGAGAGGTTGGTCCAAGTTGGGCAGTTTGAGAGTAGCCAGAGCAACCTAGTGAGGAAAGAAAAGGAAATAAAGAAGAGAAAGAAAGAAAGATATCTATTCCCCTGCCACCCTTCTACCCTCAGTCCTTCCATCCCCACCCACCCCACACGTGAGGGTCCCCCAAGCTCGGCAACTTTGAGTCCCATCCAACTCCGCAATGGCTACCCCTGCTTTGATGCAGGAGATCCTGAGGCTAACTGGCTGGGTTCCAGTCGGCTCTCCTCTCTGAGGAGAGAAATGTGCCCCAGGCAGGCCGACCCTCTGACTCAGCAACGAGTACCTTCCGACAAGAAAGGCCAGTGACATATGCCTCACCTGGGGATATTTCAACCCCCTTAATCCTATTTTATCCGACTCTAAATCCAGTTGCCTTGTGAACATACCACGAGCAGTTGAGAATCTGTGTATGATTCTGATGATTTTGGTGACAAGGTCTGACTGTGTGGCCCAGGCTGGCGCCCAGGGACATGACTGTCATTCACCACTAGCCTCAAAATCACAGGCTCTGGCAATCCTCCTGCCTCAGCCTCTGGGGCGACAGGCACCTCGACCCTTAGGCACCCTGTTTTGATGGGTGAGGATTGGGGTTCTCCCTGTGTGGCCCTGGGTTCCAGCCATCCTCCCGCCTCGCCCTCTCAGCACACTGGGATTCCATTGGTAGGCCACCATAACAGGCCTTCTGGTTCATTTTCGATGAAGGATTGAGGCCAGGCTTGGGGGCTCAGCCTTGTTATTGCAGCACTTCGGGAGGCTGAGGCCAGTGGCAGGCCCAAAACTGTGGACCAAGAACGGCCCAGGCACGTCGACGAAACCTCATCTCTACACTCCATCTCAAATGAGCCATGTCTGGTGGCACTTGCCTGCCATTGCAGCTCCTCAGAATGCTGGGGAAATGCTCCCCAGAGCTTGGTATTCATTTTTGTATGGAGTTGGGAACATTGTGAACAGATTATTTGGAAGGATTCCCCAACCTTGGGTCTATGTTCCCGAAAGACAGTAGATCACCAGACAATCAGTCTGTGGCTTTGGGAGGCTGAGGCGAGGGATTGCTGGAGTCCAGAAATTCGAGACCAGCCTGGGCCATGTAGCATGATCTCATCTCTCTAGAATGCAAACACTGAAGTCGAGCTTTGTGGCATCCATGGTACAGACTACACGTGATGTGGTGGCCTCTGTCCCAGGGCATTCCTTTGCATCACCCCAGATGAAAGAAAGTGCAAGTCCAGGCCAGGCACCATGGCTCATGGCCATCAGTCCCATGCCCTGGAAGGTCAAGGCCGGAGGCTGTCTGAGCCCAGGGGATGGAGACCAGCCTGGGCAATGTGATCAGACCTCGTCTCGGTGAGAGGTCCCCAAAATCAACTCAGTCTTGGTGGAATCTGAAGTCCCGGCTGATCACTCTGTGTCCGAGGGCTGCCTTAGCATGGGTCCTTCTGTTCCCTGAGCTCACACACATCTTTGCTTGAGGCACGAGTGTAGAGGGTAGAGGCAGGCCTTCTGAGGCGTGTGACTGAAGTTGCAGGACGGACGTGCCTGGTGGCCACCTTTGTAACCTTCCGCGAATGACAGGTCGGAAAGTGCCTTTTACTCTCCCATCCTTGAGGGTGAATCCTCGCATGGGTGGCATGATTACTGGTGGTGGTGGTGATGATTATTACTATTATTATTTAGAGTTGGAATCCCACTCTGTCACCCAGGTCAGAGCACAGGAGCATGCTCTTGGCCACCACAGACTCCACCTCCCGTGCTCAGGTGATCCTATGGCCTAGGCTGACTGAGTGCCTGGAACCACAGGTTTGCGCCACCACACCTGGCTAATCTTGGGATTTATTTTTGAGGGCAGAGACCATGTCTCACCCCGTGTCCTGGGCTGCTGTCAAACCTACAGGCTCAGGCCATCCACCCGCCTTGGCTGTCGAAGTGCCATGATGCCAGGCTGAGTCCCTGAGACCGGCCTGTTGTTGTGGTGGAGCTGGTTGTTAGTATTATTATTCTGAGTCAGAGCCCCACTCTCTCACCCAGGCCAGAGCACAGGGGACTGCTCTTGGCCACCATGGTCTCCACTAGTGGGGCTCCAGCAATCCTTGCGCTGCAGCATCACATGTGACCAGACCGACAGGCATGCACCACGACAGTTTTCTCATTTCTTTGGCTTCTTGTAGAGATAAAGTCTCACCAAGAAGACTGGGTTGTTCTTGACCCCAGGGAAATTCTCTCAGATCAGCCTCGCATAGCACCAGGATGAGAGGAGTGAGCCACCACGCCTAGCCTCCACACCCTTCTTGGGGCCACACCATGAGACCCAATCCCTTCTAATGGACCAGGACCCTGGGGGGAGCCCCTAGTGTAGGGGCGTGTCTCTGGCAGGGTGCCAACCTCTCCGCCTGTCTCATTCCCCATGATGGTACCCACGCTCCTTCCAGCGGCCACCTCAGGGAAAGGGAGGGTGGTGTTAATCTCAAACCTTCGAGGGATCAGGAAAAGCTGGGTGACCCACTCCTGCCTTCTCAGCACTCAGAGAGGCCAAGACGGGAAGATGTCAGGAACCTGAGAGATTGAGTCCAGGCTGAACATCATAGCAACCACCCATGTTGACACCAAGCAAATCCCAGAAAACTTTAGGTGAGAGCAGGTTTTGACAGGAGGATCACCTCCAGCTTAGAGTTCAAGACCAGGCAGGAAGCCCAGGATATCGATCAAATGGAAAGTCTGTGATCGCAGCAGTTTAAGAGGCCCCGACCAAGAGGATGGCCTGAGTTTGGTGGTTTGAGAGCAGCCTGGTAAACTTAGTGAGGAAAGGAAAGGAAAGGAAAAGAAAGAAAGAAAGAAAGAAAGAAAGAAAGAAAGAAAGAAAGAAAGAAAGAAAGAAAGAAAGAAATTTTTCTGCAATCCTTCTGGCCCCAGTCATTTCCCCCACCCCTCCAACATGTGAGGGTCCCCCAAACTCAGTGCCTTCTAGCCATAACCCCACAGAATGGATGCCATCGCTTTGGTGTGGGTGTTCCTGAGTCTCCCTGGCCGGTTTCCTGCCAGCTCTCCTCTCTAAGGTGAGAAATGTGCTGCAGGCAGGTCAACCCTCTGACTCAGCAATGAGAACCATCCACCAAGAAAGGACAGGGACACATCCTTCATCCGGGGACATTTCTTCACCCCAATCGCATTTTTTCCTGGCTCTAAAGCCAGTCGCCCTGTGAGCACACAACGCAAAGTTGAGAATGTGTGTACAATTCTGATGTTTTTGGAGACAGGGTCTCACCTTGTGGCCCAGGCTGGGGTCCAGGGAAACGACTGTCATTCACTGCAAACCTCAAAATCACAGGCTCTGGTAATCCTGCTGCCTCAGCCTCTGGAGTGGCCAGGATGATGGGCACTTCAACCCCAGACCACCTGTTTGGATGGGTTCAGAGACGGAAACTTCCTGCGTGTCCTGGTCTGGCTTGGGCTTCAGGTCTCCAGCCGTCCTCCCACCTCAACCTCCCAGAGCGCTGGGATTCCAGTCGTGGTCTGCCACTCCAAGTCTTCTGGTTTGTTTTTGATGAAGGATTGAGCCTATGCTTGGGGGCTCTGCCTCATTATCCCAGTGCTTTTGGAGGGTGAGGGCAACTGCCAACACAAGCCCAAGGTTCAATTGCCCCCTGGGCAACCTGGGGAGACCTTGATTTTACCGTCCATCCCAAATAAGCCTGGTGGGGTGGCACGGGCTTGTCATTCCAGCTCCTCTGAAGACTGGGGAAAGGCTCACTGTAGCCCGGCCTGCCTAAGCAGTGGTGGCCTGGAGCAAGGCCCCATCCTCCAGCCTGGGCGACGGAGAGAGATTCCAACTCAAAGAAAAAAAAAGGTAAAAAAAAGAGCATCCATTTGTGATGGAATTAGGATCATCATGAGCAGACAGAGATCATTTGGGAAGGAGGCCCTGCCTTGGGCCTAGAGTTCCTGAAAGATGGTGCATCAGCAAACAATCGGGCTGTGGCTTTTGTAGCCCAAGGCAGGGGACCACTGGAGCCGAGGAATTCGAGACCACCCTGGACCACATAGCAAGATCTTGTTGCTCCCCAGAATGCAAACACTGGAGTCGTGCATGGTGGTGCCCGTGGTCCCACCCACATGGGATGTGTTGGACTCCACCTCATGGTGTTCCTTTGCATTGCTCCCGCTGACAGCTTATGAGAGTTCAGGCCAAGCACCGTGGCTCATGGCCATCAGCCACCATCCTGGGAGGTCGAGTTGTGAGGCTGCCTGAGCCCAAGGGTCAGAGACCAGCCTGGGTGACCTGGCCAGACCTCAGCGAGAGGTACTCCAAATGGAGTCACATTTGGTGGCACCTGGAGTCCTGGCTGCTTGGGACCTGAGGCAGGAGGACCACCTGAACCCCACAGGTCAAGGGCTCAGGAACCAGGATCATTCCTCTGCACCCCAACCTGGCTGACAGAGACTCCAGCAACAAAAAACGCCTCCACACATGTGTCAAAACATGTGTCCACGTCTCCCCAGGGAAAGGTCCGCATGGGCAGAGATGATGGAGTGAACTAGAAAGGAAGAGCCCTCCCCCCTCCTGAAGGTGGGAGACAGGGCGACCAGAAGCTGGGCTAGCCGTGGCTTTGCCTG
>NW_007231170.1:0-15119 GCF_000164805.1 Carlito syrichta | reverse complement strand
ATTGGCCACAAGAAAGGCAAAAAAATGCACCGCAGGGTCACCAAAGAGGCATGCCACGGGAAGGCCAAGGAGGTGCACCACGGGGATGTTCAAGAGGCACCCTGAGTGGAGGCTGAGAAGGCATACCACGGGGGAGGATTAGGAGATGTGCATGGGTAGGCCGAGGAGGCACTCTGTCAAGTGTATGAGGAGGCATACCACAGGGATGCTGAGGAGTTGTCCCTCGGGGAGGCTGAACAAACACATCACAGGGACAACAAGGAGGGGCACTGGGTGGAAATCAAGGATATGCGGTGCAGGGACACTGACGAGGGACGCTGTTAGCATGCAGAGGAGGCGCAGTGCAGTGATGCCAAGGAGGCATGCTGCCGGGACACCAAGGAGGTGCAACATGCCAATGAAACACCAAAGAGGCACAGAAACATGGAGGAGGCATGCCATGGGGAGGCTGAGGAGGTGTACCATGGGGAGGCCAAGGAGGTATGGTACTGGGAGGACAAGGAGATACACTGAGGAGACACTGAGGAGGCATGCTGTGGAGCCATGAGGAGGCTCACCAGGGTGGCTGAGAAGGTGCACCGCAGTGAGGGCAAGGAGGCATGCCATGGGTAGGCTGAGAAGGCACTACCCATGTGCCACTGAGAGCCAAGTAGATGTCCTGCAGGGATGTCTAGAACATGCGCTATGGGAAGGCTGTGGAAGCACACCACAGGGGGGCCAAAAAGGTACACCATGGGGTCGCCAAAGAGATGTCCCATGGGAAGGCTGAGGAGGAATGCCATGGGGATGCTGAGGAGATATGCCGCAATGAGCACAAAGAGACATGTCACTGGGTGGCCGAGGAAGCACTCCACAGAGATGCTGAGGAGGCATGCTGAAAGAGGCTAGAGAGGCATGACATGGTGAGGCCAAGCAGACATGCCAGGAGGTGGGTAGGATGTGTGCCATTGGGAATATGAAGAAGTGACCCACTGGGAAACCGATGTGGGGTGATGGAGAAATGCCAAGGTTGCATGCCACAGGGATGTTGAGGAGACACACAGCAGGGAGATCGAGAAGGCATACCACGAGTATGTCAAGGAGGCATGCCATGGTAATGTCGAGGAGGGGTGGTGTGCAGTGGGGAGGCTGGAGAGGTGTGCCATAGGGAGACCGAGGAGGCACACAACAGGGAGGCCAAGAAGGTGTTCCGCACTTTGGGCTGTGGGGAGGCTGAGAAGACACGCCGAAGAAGACTATGGAGGCTTACCATGGGGACGTCAGAGAGGTGTGATGCATGGTCGACGAGAAGGCACACCACGGGAATGATGGTGAGGCACGCTGTAGGGATGCCAACAAGCCGAACCACAGAGAGGATGAGGAGGTGTGCTGCAAGGAGGCCAAGGAGGCACACCACAGGGAGACCGAGGAAGGATGCCATGATGAGGCTAAGGAGGTGCACTAAAGGTAGGCTGAAGAAGCATGACATGAGGACACCAAGGAGGTGTGCCATGGGAGTGCCAAGGAGGCATGCCATGGTGATGCCAAGGAGGCAGATTGCAGATATGTTGAGAAGGAACACCACATTGCAGAGACGCTGAAGCACTCTGCAGGGACATCAATGAGGTGTCCCATGCAGCTATCAAGAGGGGTGCTGCTGGAACAGAGAGTAGGAACACCTCAGGGAGGCTGAGGATGCATAGCATGGGGAGGCCAAGGAGCCATGCCATAGGAAGGCTGAGGAGACAGCTTGCAGGTTTGCCAAAGAGGTGTGCCACAGGGATGCAGAGGAGGCACGCCACAGGTTTGCCAAGGAAGCACACTGCAGGGACACCAAGGAGGTATGCCACAGGCACGCCAAGGGGGTTCACTGCAGGGATGTCTGGAGGAGGCAGGGACCTGGAGGCAGCAGGTCATAACACAGGGACAAAGAAGAGGTGCTCAGTGGGGACGTCAAGGAGGCTCACTGTTCGGCCGCCAAGGATACATGCTGTGGAAACACTGGGGAAGTATGCTACAGGCAGGCCAAGAAGGTGTGGCACTGGGGGCCAAGAAGGTGCGCTGCAGGTACACCGAAGAGGCATGATGGCAGACACAGAGGAGGTGTGCTGTGTGCATGCTGAGGAGGCATGCCACAGCGTGACCAAAGAGGCATGTCACGGGCTGCCAAGGAGGTGCAGTGCACTACAGAAATGCCAAGGAGGCACGCCATGGTGATAATGAGGAAGCACCCTGCTGGGACACTGAAAAGGCATGCGGGGATGCAGAGGGGGTGTGCAGTAGTGACGCCAAGTAGGTGAGCCAAAGATCACCAAGGAGGTGCACTGAGGGCACGCCAATGATGCATGCCACAGTGACAACGAAGAAACATGCTGCACAGAGGTGCGCCACAGTGGTGCCAAGGAGGCACGATGCAATGAAGCTGAGGAGGCAAACAATGGGGAGGCCAAAGAGATGTACCACGGGGTGGCCAGGGAGGCATCTGTGGGGAATACAAGGAGGCATGCCACCAGCAGGCTGACGAGGTGTGCCAGAGGAAGTCAAGAAGGTGCATCACAGGAACACTGATGAAGGGCACTTGGGGGAAGCTGAGAATGCATGTTGTGGGAACACCAAAGAGATGCAACAGAAATGCTGAGTAGACAAGCCACAGATATGTTGAGGAGGTGCACCGTGGAAATGCAGAAGAGGTGCTGCATTGAGGCAGAAAAGGCATATGGCTTGGGCGCAAAGGAGTCTCTCTATGGGAAGGCTGAGGCAGTGTGCCACAGGCAGGCTGAGGAGACATGCCATGTAGAGGCAGAAGGGGCACTCCGTGGGGAGAATGAGGTGACATGCTGCAGGCAGGCCTAGGAGACATGCTGCAGGGATGCCAAGGAGGGTACCAGGGGAAACTGAGGATGCATAATGCAGGGATGACTAGAAGGTGCAGTGCCAGAACACCAAGGAGGTGTGCTGTATGGTCACTGAGGAGGACTGCCAGGGTGATGCCAGGGAGGTACTCCATGGGGACATCAAGAAGGTGCACCCCAGAGACACTAAGGAGACATGCGGTGGAAACACTGAGGAGGCACACCACAGGGCTGCTGAGGAGGCATGCCATGGAAACACCAAGGAGACATGCTGTGGAGTGACCAAGGAGGCATGCCATAGGGAGGTTTGGGAAGAGCACCATGGGGAGGCTGAGGAGGTGCACCATGGTGTGGCCGAGGAGGCATGCTACAGTGAGGCCAAGGAGGCATGTCACAGAGAAACCAAGGAGGTGTGTCAAGGAGACACAGAGGAGGCATTCCGTGGGGAGGCCAAAGAGGCATGGCAGGCTGCAGGGATTTCAAGGAGGCATGCTGCAGTGATGCCATAGAGTCATGCCACAGGGAGACTGTGGTGCCACGCTGCATATAGGCCAAGAAGAAATGTTGTGCAGTCACTGAAGAGGTGTGCTGCGGGAGACCGAGGAGGCTCACCACAGGGATGCTAAGGAAGTGTGCTGCAATGAAAGCCACAGTGAGGCTGAGGAGGCATGATGCAAGTAGGGAGAGGAGGCACACCATGTGGAGTATGAGGAGTGTGCTGCCTGGACGCCGAGGAGGCACACCAAAGCAATGCCAAGGATGTGTGGCATATTGATGCTGATGGGGTGTGCTGCAGTGAGGCCAATGAGGCGTGCCATGGGAAGGCTGAGGAGACACACCATGGGGAGACAGATGAGGTGTTCTGTGGGGCGGATGAAGAGGTATGCTGCAGGGATTCTGATGAGAAGAAACTTGGGGAAGCTGAAGAGGCATGCCACGGGGAGAATGATAAGGTGCACCAAGGAGACACTGATGAGGTGCGCCATGGGAAGGCTGAGGAGACATGCCACAGGAAGTCTGAGGAGGCTCAGGGGAGGAATACTGAGCAGGTGGGCCATGTGGACACCGAGGAGGCATGCCATGAAGAGGCTGAGGAGGTACTCCAAGAGGCAACTGATGAGGCATGCTGAGATGTCGGGGAGGTGCACTACAGTGAGGCCAAGGAGGTGTGCCGGCAGAGGACATGGAGACATTGTGGAATGGCCAAAGAGGCACATTTTGGTAAGGCTGAGGATGTGTGCCTTGGGGGGGGGGCAAGGAGGCTTTCCACAGGGAGACTGATGAGGCACACCGAGGAGATGCCAAGGTATGCTGTAGGGAGGCTGAGGAGGCATGCATAGGGAGACCAAGGAGGCATGCATCAAGGAAGATGAGGAGGCATGCTGTGGGATGCCAAGGAGGTGCACCACAGGGACACTAAGAAGGTGCGCTGTGGTGAGGCCGAAGAGATGCGCTGTGGGTTTGTTGTGAATGCACACAGCAGAAATGCCAAATTACCATGTAGCAGGGATGCCAAGAAGGTGGGGCATGCCAGTGGGGGGATAACGAGGGATCTGAGGCAGCAGTTGAGGATGCAGTGGGGAGGCCAAGGAGGTCTGCCACAAGGATGCTGAGGAGGCACACCACGAAGAGGCTGTGGAGTCAAGCCATGGGAATGCCAAGAAGGCATGCTGTGGGAACACTGAGGAGACATGCCTTGGGTTGGCCAAGGACACATGGCAAGGGAAGGCAAAGGGGGTGTACATTGGGGATGTCAAGGAGTCGTGCCACAGGGTCGCTGAGGAGATGTATGGCAGGGACACCAAGGAGGTGCACTGTGGGGATGTCAAGGAGGCTGGCTGCAGGGAGGCCAAGGAGGTGTGGCATGGCTGAGAGGTGCACCACAAGGACACTGAGTAGATGTGCTATATAGATGCAGAGGAGATGTGCTGCAGGGATGCTGAGGAGGTACACAGCAGAAACACTGAGGAAGCATGCCACACGGAAGTGCTGCAAGGTAGTCAAGAATGCACACCATAGGGAAGCTAAGGAGGCACACCACAGGGAGGCTGAGAAGGCAGGCTGTGGGTGTGCCTAAGAGTCTTCCAATGGGTAGGCCAAGGAGGCATCCTGCAGGAATGCCAATGAGGGGTGCTGAGGGAGGCTGAGAAGGCACACCATGGAGTCCATAAGGAGGTATGCTGCAGGGATGCTAAGGAGTTGCCCCACGGGGTCACAGAGGAGGTGAGGAGATATGCCGTGGGGTCACCACAGGGATCCTGAGGAAGCACACTGTGGAAAGGTGGAAAATGTGTGCCAAAATGAAGCTGAGGAGGCATGATGCAGGGAGGCCAAGGAGGCACAGCATGGAGAGGTCTAGGAGGTATGCCATGGGGTGGCTGTGAAGTCAAGGTGTGGGGAGGACAAGAAGATGCACCTCAGGGATGCCAAGGAGGTGCATTGTGAGGACATCAAGAAGGCACACTGCAAAGAGTCGAAGGATGTGTGCTGTGGTGAGGCTCTGAGGAGGTGCACTGCAGGGAAGCCAAAGAAGCACACCACGAGGAGGTCAAGGAAGCATGCTGTGGAGAGGTATGGAGCAGAGAGACCAAGAAGGCACACCTCAGGGACACCGAGTAGGCATGAAATGGGAAGGTGGAAAATGCATGCCACAGTGAGGCTGAGGAGGCTGTGAAGTCATGGTGTGGGGAGAACGAGCAGGTGCATCTTGAGGATGCCAAGAAGGAGTGCTGAAGGGACACCAAGGAGGCACACTGCAGAATGATTCAGGAGGCTCACTGTGTGTAGGGCCAAGAAGCATGCCAAGGAGATGCTGAGTAAGTCCAAGAGGAGTCCAAGCTGGCATGTCATGGGGAGGCCGAGGAGGCATGCTGTGGGGAAACTGACGAGACACACCAGAGGAATGCAGAGGAGGGGTGCTACAAAAATGCAGAGGAAGCACACCATGGGGATGCAGTGGATGCATGCCATGGGGAGGCTGAGGAGGCACAGTATGAGGCAGGAAGGCCAAGGAGGTGTGTTGTGAAGCAGGGAGGCCAAAGAGTCATGCCCCCGGAAAGCCAAGAAGGCACACCACAGGGTGAGGGGTCAAGAAGGCATTTTGTTGCTGGGGTGATATGGAGGTGAACTGTGGGGCAGCCGAGGATATATGCCACAGGGAGGCCATGGAAGTGTGTCACAGCGAGGCTGAGAAGCACCTGTGGGGTTGCCAAAGAGGCTTATATTGGGGAGGCTGAGGAGGCATGCTATGGGTTTGCCAAGGGTGTGCTCAATAGGGAGACCAAGGAGTTGTGCTACAGAGACTGAGGAGGTTCAGTGCACCACGGGAATACCCTGCAAGGATGCTGAGAAAGTACTCCATGGGGAATCTGAGGAGGTATTAAATGGGGGATGTTGATGAGTCACTCCACAAGGATGCCGAGGAGGTGTACTATGGAAAAGCCAATAGGTGCAGCACCCGCTGATTTGCTGAGGAGATGAATCATGAGAACGATGAAGAGCCCTGCTGAGGGGAAACGACGGAGGTGCACTGCAGAGAGATTGAAGAGCTGTGAAACAGGGAGCCTAAGCGGTGCTCTGTGGGGAGACTGCTAAGGTGCTCTGAGGATACACCAAGGAGGTGTGCTGCAGAGAGGATGATGAGGCATGCCAGGAGGACGCTGAAAAGGCAAGCTACAGGGATGCCCAGGAGTCACAATGCGGGGATTCTGAGGAGATGCACCATGGGGAAGCCGAGGAGACATGCTGCATGGACCATGAGGAGGTGCACAGCAAGGTGAGGGAGGAGGTGCACTACCTGGCTGGTGAACAGGTGTGCCACAGGGATGCCAAATAGTCATGTCATGAACACGCTTAGGAGGTGCACTGTGGGATGCTCAGGAGGCGCACAATGGGGATGCCGAGCAGGTAGAGACGGGTATGGTGAAGAGGCATGCCGCAGTAACACTGAAGTGGTGTACTGTGGGTTGACTGAGGTGTGCCGCAGAGACACAGAGAAGATAAACCATGGAGATGCCAGGATGTGTTACACCACATGGATGCCAAGAAGTTGCACCACAGGGATGCTGAGGAGGTGCACCATGGGGATTACAAGGGAGAGCGGCATGCCACGTGGATGCCAAGGAGGCACACCATGAGAACGCTGAAGAGGTGATCTACAGGGAGGCTGAGGTGACATGGCACAGGGAGGCCAAGGAAGCATCTCACAGGGAAGCTGAGGAGGTATGCCACAGGGATGCAAAGGAGGGGAGCCATGGGGAGTCCAAGAAGGTGTGGCACACTGTGGGAACATCGAGAATGTGTGCCATGGGGAGTTTGAAGAGGTGTGCCAAGGGAAGGCCAAGGAGGTGCGTGCGCCATTGGGCTAACAGGGCTCATTGTGAGAATGCTGAAATGGCGAGCCATGGAAAGGCCAAGGAAGCTCAGCACTGGGGAGCATAGAAGGCATCCCACGGAAACACTGAGGACGCACATCACGGGGACATGGAAGAGGCATGCTGTGAGGAAACCAAGCAGGCACACTGCAGGGAGACCAAGGAGGTACACCACGGGGATGCTGAAGACTCACATTATAAGGACATCCAAGGAGGTGTGCTGTGGGGACACTGAGTAGGGGCACTGAGGAGACACACCATGGGGACGCTAAGGAGGTGTGCCACAAGTTCACTAAGAAGGCTCACTGCAAGGATGCCAAGGAGACACACTGCAGGGATGTCAAGAAGGTGTGCTGCAGAGATGCCAAGGAGGCATGATGTGGGGATGTTGATGAGGCCTGTGGCTGGAATGTTGAGGAGGCATGCACAGGGAGACTGATGAGATGCACCACAGGGAGCTCAAGGAGACACACCTTGGGGAGACCGAGGAGGAGTGCTGTGGTAATACTGACGAGGTAAGCCCTGGTTTCATTGAGAAGGCACTCCAGGGACATGCTGAGGAGTCATGCCTCAGGGACATTGAAGAGGTGTGCTAAGGGGTTGCCAAAAAGGTGTGTGCCAGAAGCAGGAAGAAGGGGTATCCCATGGGGATGCTGAGGAGGTGCACCATGGAGATGTGGAGTAGGTGTGCCATGGGTTCACCAAGATAGTGCACCAACGGCAGGATGAGTATGTATGCTGTAGGGATGCTGAGAAAGCATACAACAGAGACATCAAGGAAACACACTGTGGTGATGCCAAGGAGGTGTGCTCATTACGGGAACACCAAGGAGGCAAGCTGCAGAAAGGAAGAGGAAGCACAGTGCAGGAGGGCTAGGAGGTTCACCAAAGGATGCCAAGGAGGCATAGCGCGGAGTTACCAATGAGGTACACCACCTGGATGTTGGAGAGGTGTGCCCCAGGGATGCTGAAAAGGTGTGCTTTATGGAGGCAAAGGAGGCATGCTGCAGGGAAACAGAGAAGGCATGCCATGGGCTCAGAGGAGGTACATTGCAGAAAAAAGGCATGGCATAGGAAGGTCAAGTAGGCGCATAGTGAAAACACCAAGGAGGCACCAAGGAGGCATGCCACGTGAATACTGAGGAGGCATGCCACAGGGAATCTAATGTGGCACAGCACGGGGATGCCAAGAAGGTGCTCCGCAGGGAAGTTGAGAATGCGTGTCGTGGGAATGCAGAGGAGTTAAGTCAAGATGCGGATGCCAAGAAATCATGGTATGCTGCGAGGACACTAAGGAGTGTGCTGCAGGGAGGTTGAGGAGGCATGCTGCAGAGCCACCAAGGAGGCTCACCACTGTAACAATGAGGAGGCAAGCTGCAGAAAGGATGAGAAGGCATGGTGCTGGGAGGCCTAGCATGTGCCCTATGGAGATGCCAAGGAGGCATGCCCTGGGGATGCCCGGGAGGCACACTATGGAGAAGCCAAGGAGGCAAGCCACTGAAGGGTGAGGAGCATGCCAGGGGCACACTGAAGAGTAGAGCTATGGGCACACCTAGGAGGCACACCACAGGAATACTGAGGAGGTGTGCCATGGGGACAGGAAGGGGATTCACCACAGGGACACTAAAAAGGCATGCTGCAGGACACTGAAGAGGTTCACCACAGGCTCGCTGACAGGTGTGCCTGAAGTTGTGCTGCAGGGATGCCAATGAGGTGCAATGAGCCACGGGGACACCAAGAAGGTGCGCCTGTGGTGATTCTGAGGAAGCTAACTGTGGGAACTCCAAGGAGGCATGCCAAAGGGAAGCTAAGGAGGCACGGCACAGGGAGGCCAAGGAGGGTTGCCATGGGAACACCAATGAAGAACACCATGGGGATGTCAAGAAGGTGTGCTATGAGGAGGCCACAGAGACATGACTCTCTGCAGGGACTTTGAGGAGGTTCGCCACGCGGAGGCCAAGGAGGTACACCACAGGGAGTACGAGGAGGCTCACTGAGAGACACTGAAGAGGCTCACCACGGTACGGCCAAGGAGATGCAGTGCAGGAAAGTTAAAGGGGAGTATTGCAGAAATGCTTAGGAGGCATGCCATGGGGAAGACAAAGAGGCACACTACAGAAAAGTCAAAGAGACACTCTGCAGGAATGCTGAGGAGGCACACCACAAGAAGGTGAAAGAGGTGTCTCAAGAAGAAGCTGAGGATGCATGTCATGGGGAGGGTAAGAAGGTGCACTTTGGGGTGGCCAAGAAGGCACACTGCAGGGGGTTGAGGAGGTGCACCACGGGGAGGCCAAGGAGGAGCACCGTGGGAAGGCACAGGAGACGTGCTATGGGGAGTCCTAGGTGGTATGCTGTGGGGTGGAAATGCCAAGGAGGCTCATGGCAGGGAAGCTGAGGAGGCAGGCTGCAGGCTGCCAAGGAGGCTCACCATGGGTATGCTAAGGAGGGACACCATGAAGGATCAAAGAGGTACAACATGTGGATGCCAAGGAGGTGTGCCAAGAAACACCGAGGAGTCATGCTGCAGGGCAGCCAAGGAGGTGCACCGTGGGGAAACTGAGGAGGTATACCGCAGGAAGGCCATGGTGATGTGCTGAGGGAAGAATGATGAGGTCTCTGAGGATATGCCAAGGAGGTGAGCTGCAGGGATGCTGAGGAGGCATGCCACATGGACACCAAGAAAGCATACTGCAGGGATGCTAAGGAGGCATGTGATGGCATCATCAAGGAGGCGTGCTATGGAGACACCAGGCATGCTACCTGGTCAGAGAGGAGTCATGTCACAGGGATACTGAGGAGTCAAGCCACAGGACACCCAGGAGGAGCACCTCAGGGATGCGAGGATGTGTGCTGTGAATTCGCAGAGAAGGTACACCATGGGGAAAAGAGGAGACATGCTGCTAGGATACCAAGGAGGCCTGTCACATTTTAGGGACCACAGAGATGCCGTGGAGGCATACTGTGAGGATGCCCAGCAGGTGCACCATGGTGATGCCATGGAAGCCTGGCATATCACAAGAATGCCAATAAGGCATGCCATGGGAATGCTGAGGAGGTGTGCCACCACCAGGACGATGAAGTGGCACGGCTCAGGGAAGCCAAGGAAGTCCACTGCAAGAAAGCTGAGGATATGTGCTGTGGAGATGCTGAGGAAGGGAGCCAGTGGGAGGCTGAGAAGTTGTGGCATGCTGCAGGGCCACGAGGAGGTGTGCGTGTAGAGATTGAGGAGGCACACCACAGGGAGGTGAAGACAGTGTGCAGAGGGACCACTGAGGAGGCTTACTGCAGAAATGCCAAGCAGGTGAGCTGCGGAAACAATGAGTAGGCACACTTCTGGAAAGCCTAGAAGGTGTGCCATGGAAACACTGTGGAGGTGTGCCACTGACAGGCTGAGAAGATGTGCCATAAAGAGCATCAAGGAGGTGCTCTGTGGGATGTTAAGGAGGTGCACCACAATTTTGCCAAGAAGGTTCGCCACCGAGACACCTAAGTCATGCTACATGGATGCCAAGGAGGTGCAACATGGAGACATCAAGAAGGCATGCCACAGGGACATTGGGGAAGCTGACCAGGGGCTACCAAGGAGGTGCACCGTGGAAAGGCTGAGGAGTCATGCCGCAGGGACACCAAGGATGTACACCACAGGGATACAGGGACACCATGGAGGCACACTGCGGGGACACAGAGGAGGTGAACTGTAGGTTTTCTGAGAAGATGCACCATGGGTAAGCGAGGAGGCACACCACGGAAGGTCCAAGGAGGCACACCCTGGGGAGACTGATGTTGTGCACCATAGGGAGGTCGAGGAGGCAAGCCTCAGGGAGAATTATTAGGTGTGCCAAGGAGACACCAAGGAGGTGTGTCATGGGGAGGACTAGGAGGTGCACAGCAGGGAGTCTAAGGAGGCATGTCATGGGGAGACGGATGAGGCACACTGTGAGGAGGTCGAGGAAATGTGCCGCAGAATCATTGATGAGGCATGCCAAGAAGACACGGAGGAGGTGCGTCACAGGGAAGTCAAGGAGTCGTGCTGTGGGGAGGCCAAGGAGCCACATCACGGTGAGACAGAAGAGGCATGACATGGGGATGCCCAGGAGGCACACTCCAGAGATGCTCAACAGGGATGCTGAACAGGGTGTTAAGGAGGCCTGCAGTGGGGAGACTAATTAGGTACACCGCAGGGACCCCAAGGAGCCTCTCCATGGATAAAATGATGAGACACACTGAGGAGATGCTGAAGAGGCATGCTGCAGGGAGGTTGAGGAGGCACGACGCCAGTAGGCCAAGAAGGCGTGCTACAGGGCTGCCAAGGAGGCTCACCAAGGGAACACTGAGGAGGCACACAGCAGAAAGGCTGAGGAGGCACACTGTGTGGAGGCTGACAGGGCATTGGCAGAAACACTGAGGAGTTCCGCTGATTGGACGGCAAGGAGGCACGCCATGGGAAGACCAAGGAGGTGTGCCCTCGGGAGGTTGGAGTAGCCTGCTGTGGGGAGACTGCTAAAGTGCTCCGAGGATATGCCAAGGAAGTGCACTGCAGGGATGCCAAGGAGGCATGCCACAGATTACAAAGAGGCATGTCGACACCAAGGAGGCACACCTCTGGGAGACTGAGGAGGTGTGCCATAGGAAGTCCAAGGAGTCACAACATGTGGAGGCCAAGTAAGCACACCATGGGGATACCAAGGAGATATGCTATAGGGATGCCAAGAAGGCACACCATGGGTTCACCGATGAGGTTCACCACAGAGACACAGAGGAGCCATGCTGTGTGCAGGATGAAAAGTCACCCAGCACCCGACCTGGCACGTTGGCTCAAGTTTAGAATTCCAGCATTTTGGGAGGCTGACAGGAGAGGTTTGCCTGAGCCCACGGGTTCGAGAACAGCCTGGGCAACTTGACGAGATCTCATCTCTTCAAAATCCAAAAATTACCTGGGCATGGCAGTTCATGCCTGTAGTACCAGCTACTTGGAAGGCTGAAGTGGAAGGATCGCCTGAGCCCAGCAGGTCGAGGCTGTGGTGATCTTGAGTGTGCCACTGCACTTCAGCCTGGGTGACAGAGTGAGACTCCGACTCAAAAACAATAAAGTAAAGATAAGTCACCCCACAGCGATGGTGAAGAGCCATGCACCGAAGTGGCTGCGGGCGCACGCTGTGGGAAGGCCAAGAAGGTATGCCATGGGGATGCCGAGGAGGCACGCCACTGGGATGCCACTGATGTATGCTGAGGAGACACCGGGAAGGCACACCACGAGGAGGCCAAGAAGGTGCACCATGGGGAGTCCAAGAAGGCATGTGGCAGGGAGGCTGAGCAGTCGCGCCGTGGGGATATGAGGAGGTGCGCCATGGGGACGCCGAGGAGTTATGCAAGGTAGTTGCTGAGAAGGCACGACGCAGAAACGCCGAGGAGGCAAGCAGTAAGGACGCCAAAGAGGTGTGCAGCAGGAACGTCGAAGAGGCGCACAGTGGGAACATTGAGGTGCTGTGCTGTGGAGAAGCCAAGGAGGAGCGCCGCGTGGATGCGGGAAGGCAAGCTGCGTGGATACTGAGGATGCTCACACAGTGTAACCCGTGAGCCATGCTGCCGGGACGCCAAGGAGGCGTACCTCAATGTCGCCGATGAGGCACGCCACGGGGATGCTGAAAATACGTGCCACAGGTCGCTGATAAGACGCGCCGCGGGGAGGCAGAGGAGTCAGGCCGCGGGGATGCCAATAAGGCATGCGGCAAGGAGGCCAAGATGGCGCACTGTGGGAAGGCCGAGGAGGCGTGTGCACCGAGGGGAGTCCATGGAGGCGCGTCAGCGGAAGGCTAAGGAGGCGCGCCATTTGGAGGCGCAGGAGACGCGCCACGGGGACGCCAAGAGGTGCGCAGAAAGGAAGCAGAGGATGTGTGCAGCCGGGTGATCGAGGAGGCGTGACGTGCAGCTGGGAGGGCAAGGAGGCACGCCACGGGCTGGGCAGGGAGGCACGGCGCGCTGCGAGGACGATGAGGAGGCGCGCCATGGAGAAGCCGAGACGGAACGCTGCGAGGTCGCTGAAGAGGCGTGCCACTGGGAGGCCGAGGAGGCACGCGGTGGAGAGGCCGACAAGGCGTGTCCTGGGGCCTCTGGGGAGGTGTGGCACAGAGAGGCCGAAAAGGTGTGCCACGGGGAGGCTGTGGAAGTGTGCCGCGAGGAGAGCAAGGAGGCGCATCACGAGGTTGCCGAGGAGACACGCCACCAGGACGCCGAGGAAGCGTGCGGCCAGGCTGCTGAGGAGGAAGGCCGCTGGGATGCCCCCGGAGGCGCGCCTCAGGGAAGAGGAGGAGCCATGCCTCCAGAAGGTCAAGGAGGAATGCTACAGGGAGTCCGAAGAGGCGCGCCGAGGAGACGTCGAGGAGGCGCGCCGAGAGGAGAGTGGGGACCCACGCCGTGGGGAGGAGAAGGTACGCCACCCGGACGATGAAGTTGAGCTGCGTGAAGGCCTAGGAGACGAGCCTTGAAAAACCGAGGAGGCATGCTGCGGAGAGGCTGAGAAGGCGCACTAGGGGGAGGCCGAGGGGGCAAGCTGCCGAGGAGGCGAGCTACGGTGGAGGCGAGCTACCGGGACTTCAAAGAGGCCCATCATGGGAATAGCAAGGAGGCGTGTATTGGAGAGGCTGAGAAGGCGTGGAGTGAGGAGGCCAAGAAGGAGCGGCGCACTGCGACAATGACAAGGAGGTGCATTGAGGGGAGGACGAGTACCCGCGCCGCGGTGAGCCCAAAACGGCATGTCGCTCTGTCGCCTAAGCGGCATGCCGCTGGGAGCCCCAGGGTGCGCGCTGAAGGGAGGCCGAGGAAACGTGCTGAGGGGTCGCCGTGGAGGTACATCTCAGAAACGCTGAGAAGACACGCCATGGGTGTGCAGAGGAGGCACACCTTGGGGACGCCAAGGAGGCAAGCCATGTGGTCGCTGAGGAGGCTACCGCGGGGACACCAAGGAGTTGCGGTGTGCTTCCAGGATGCCAAGGTGGAGCGCCATAGGGAGGCAGACTTGGCGTGCCTCCCACACTCTGAGGAGTTGTACCGTGGGACCACCAAGGAAGTGCACTGTGGGAAGCCGAGGAGGCATGCCGCGGTGAGGTCAAGGATGCACAGCACCGGGAGGTGGGTGAGGTGCACTGCGGGGGCACCAAGTTTGTGTCCCCGCAGTGCTTCGGGGAGGCCAAGGAGGCACACGGCGGTTTGGCCGAGAAGGTGTGTTGCATCCAGGCCAAGGATGTGCGGTGAGCTGTGGGGAGTCTGAGGAGGCATACTAAGGAGAGGTGCACCACGGGAAGGTTGAGGAGGTGCTCAGCAGGATAAGGAGGAGGCACGCTGGGGAGATGCCGAGGAGGCTTGGTAGGGCAGCCGAGGAGGCGCGCCATTGAAACAGAGAGGCAAGCTACAGGGATGACAAGGACGCACGCAACAGGGAAGCCAAGGAAGCGTGCTGTGGGGCGCCAAAAAGACACACCACGGGGATGCCAAGGAGGCACGACACGCTGTGGGGACGCCGAGGAGACAGGCCTCACGGACGTCAAGGAGGCACTGTGGGGTCCCGAGGAGGCTGCTGCAGGTACACCTAGGAGGTGCGCCACACTGCGATGATGCTGAATGGGCAGGCCACAGGGACACCAACTTGGCACGCTGTGGGGATGCCGAGGTGGAGTGCCGCGCGGTCACCGAAGAGGCGCGCCATGGGAATGCGGAGGAGGCATGCAGCAACCTCCAGGTTGCTGAGGCGTGCTGCAGGTAGGCCGAGGAGGCAGGCACGGGGCGAACTGGGAGGTATGGAACAATGCGCGGACACCGAGGAGGTGGGCCACAAGGAGGCTAAGGAGGTGCGCAATGGGGAAGCCAAGGAGATGCTCCGTGGTGAGACCTAGGAGGTGCACCTCAGGTAGGCCAAGGA
>NW_007231169.1:23760-30980 GCF_000164805.1 Carlito syrichta | reverse complement strand
AGGGGTGCCTTTGCTATCTTTGTCAGGCATTGCTTTATGAACTTGACCTGTATTAATTCATTTCTTCCTCATAACTGCACCATGTTTGTACTATTATCATCCCAGTTTCACAGATTTTTAAAAAGGAAGCTCAGGGAATTCGATAAGTCGTTCAACTTACTTATACAGCTACTAAAGGGGGAGGTAGGACCCAAAGGAAGGGCTTCTGAGCACAAACCTAAGCTCTTAATACATTTGTTACTGCCTCTGATGTAACTAGACATGTGTGGCAGTTGGCTTAAAAGGATTAAAGTGTGAATGTTCTCATAGTTTGGGGAAAGCAGTATCACATCCACATGGGGTGACCTTTGACATAGCACATTTGCTTTTTAGAGGTGGAACTTGAATTAAACCTTGAAGTTGAACAGTTTGCCCTAGAGAGACAATGGGGTATTAGGGGTGAAGGGCATAACAGAAGCCAGAAGCTCAGAGAGTGCAAGACCGATGTTGCTTTGCAAATGTGCCACAGAAATAAGCATGTGGGAGTCCAGCAGCAGGCAGTCGCTGTGCATGTGTCAACTTCAGCCAAGTTTTGGCAACATAGTGGTGCATCAAATAGGGAATTTTCAGTGAGAGCTCCTAACAGTGGTCGGCAAACTTTGTCTACAAAAGGTCACCCAGAGAATATTTTAGGCTCAAAGGAAGGGCCCAAGTTGTAAGAGTGACCTCTGTCTGGTGGGTGGGTCCTGATTATATAAGGACCCTCAGGCCATGGTAGGAGTTTGTATTTTATGGGATTCCAGATGATTTTTGTCTTGGAGAAACAATGAGGGTGGAGGGCACTGCTCTTCCCTCGAGATATGAGACTTGGGCCAATTACTTAAATCTTCTTTCCCTCCCTTTTCTCCCAAGGAAAATGGGAGATAGTACTATAACCTACCCTCATAGGGTTGTCAGTTGGTTAACAAGCTAGAATTCCTAATCCACAAAAGTCAGAAAATGCCAAGTAAATTATAAATAATGAATGACTTTATGTGGTGATTTTGTTGAGAAATCTGTAATTATGATGAAATGATTGTTTTTCTGCATGAAAATAATTCATCAAAATAACCTCAGAGAAAGTAGACCTATTTTAATAGATCGGTAACCATGGAGGAACTTAGACAATGTTATAAAATCTGGGCCTGGATAGTGAATAAATTCTTTCAAATCTTTAGAGCACAGAAATTATAGTGTGATGTAACTTTTTTAGAGCATAGAAAGAGATAAAAGGATTCCTAATTAATATTGCAGAGCAATTTTGACACAAAGGGTCAGTAGTGTGTCAGTATTGATTCATTACTTGTGAGAACCATATCATCTCACTAATGTAAGTTCTTAGAAATGGAGGTGCAAATGATTTCTAATTCAACACCAGCTAATTTGATTGTGTTCCTCAGAGCAGCTGAATCCCTCACTGCTCCCATCCACAAATATGTTAATATGTTGCAGCTGTAGATCAAAAGAGAAAAGTCATTTGATCATCTGACTCCAAAAAGTCATTAGGCACTCTATATGATCTGTTCTGGTTTGAAAACTATATGCAGGACCAGCAGGAAACTTCCTTAGTGTGACTTAGAACGTGTACCTGACCCCAACAGACCTTCCTAGTGGCAAGAGGTGGAGGGGAGATTTCAAACGTAGATACAGATTCACTGTTTCTACTTCTGTGACTTACTGTTTCTACTTCTAGGATTCTATCCCGTTGAACTGTTTGCATAGGCGCTTGGCTGTTGTGCATGTTTTTTTTTTTTTTGTAGGAGCAAAGCTTTAGAAGTAACTTGAATGTCATAGGTGCTGGTTTAATAAATGGTGGCATGTTTCAAGATAGAATGCTAAGATGTTGTTAAAGTGACTGTGGTTTTTCTAAAGTTACTGGTTTGGAACGATTTCTTCACCATATATTATTTTGGTCAGTTTTTGAGTTTGTTGTCTATGGAAACATACACTATATTCTCTTCTGCGTCCATTTTTTTTTTTGAGTTGGAGTCTCACTCGGTCGCCCAGACTGGAGTGCAGTGGACGTTCCCGGCCACCGCAGCCTCGACACACTGGGCTCCAGCGATCCTTCTGCCTCAGCCGTCCAAGTAGCCGGAATTACAGGCATGTGCTACCACGCCCGGCTGATTTTTTGATTTATTGTAGAGATGAGGTCTCGCTGCCCAGGCAGGTCTCGAACCCCCGGGCTCAGGCAATCCACTCGCCTCAGCCTCCCAAAGGCGTGGGATTACAGGCTGAGCCACCGAGCCCGGCTTGTGTCTATTTTTTTAAACACAAGTTTATGGTTATGAAATTCATCCTTGCCTTACACAGCAGTAGTTGGCTTATTCTCACTGCCGTTCATCTTCCTTTGTGCAAATACACCACAGTGTAATGACCCATAGCTTGTATACGTTTTATAGTCAGAAGGAACCTTAAGAAGCTTAAAGTGAAATTAAGTTGAAGATGTCTGATAACTTAAAATGTACACAATCTTAGCCTGCATTTATCTAACTCGAGAGTTGATTGTCCCATCTTCATTATCTGCTTTTGGTTTCTCTCTTTTGGTCCTTGACCATCAGTGCCTCCACTATAGAATGAAAGGGAAAGAGAAAAAAGATGAAACTTGAATCCCTGAATCCCATAAACGAAGACTCAAAATTCTAGATTGGGTGGCTTGTGTTTCGCATCCATATATTTAGGTTTAATGTACAATTTTACACATGAGGCAAGACTGACTTGAAAGTCAGAATGCACCTTAGAGATCATCTCCACTGGTGTTCACCCGGCAGATGAGGAGGTGGTGTCTGTGGTGGTCTACCCAGGCCATGTAGTACTGAGGGCCCAATCTGGAACTCCCTCCTGGTTGACCTTTTGAAGGCATGCTGCTTCTTAAGTCAAGAGGCTTTGGAGCCCCTTTGTAACAGCAGTCAGCCATTGTGTCCTCTTGTTCATTTGTTTCTACCATTGACTCTGTAGGAAACTTTCACTTCAAAGTTGGAATTGCATTTGATTTGCTTCTTTTTTCTAGTCATGGACAATAAAGCCATTCAGTTTTTAAAGACTTCTTCTAAATTCTCACAGAAGAGTTCTTATTTGTCACTCTCTAAAAGTCAACCCAAACTCCAATTCAGTTCGAGTAAGCATTCTGAGATCCTAACCATCTTAAGGTTACATAAGGTAGCAATTGTGTGAAGTAACTCTTGTATGCCTTGTTCTTAAGTGACTAAGCAGTTTCACCAATAAACCCTCCAGCTAGTTAAAATAATTAGGCCCAACTCAGAAAAAGTGGAGTTTCTCCTGTTGTACAAATATGACGTCTAGCAGCTCCAGTGACATCGATGTGGTTTGTATTTCTAATTGTAAATGTGTCTGTGTTCTTTTCATTGTATTATGCTTTATAGTTCTCTTCTAAATTGAATTCAATTTTACAGAGTAAAATGAGTAGATCATAATTGAACCTTTGTTAAGAATTTTGAGGGTGTTATATAAAGCTTCTGTGACCATTTGTATACAAGTTTCTTTGTGAACACACACTTAAAATTCTTTTGGGTAAATACTCAGAACTTTCATTGCTACGTCATGGAGTTCATGGAATCTTAACTTTATGAGAATTGGCTAAATAGAGTTTCAAAGTGCTTGCGTTGTTTTAAAATTTCTCTTACATTCTTCTGTGGTTCTTAATTCTTCAATTGAATCAAGATAAAGATAACTGAACTATACCTCTATATGTCAATGCTTTAACAGAAAAACTTATTCATTTAATTTCTGAAGGACATGGATATTAATCCTGCCCAATAGTCTAGGCAGTTCTGTTAACTTCTATCATCCCTAAGGTTTTTTGATAACCTTTGGAGATTATGTTAACTGCCTACCAAGAGTCACTTTTTTTCTGACACAATTCCATGAAAGCACTTTGCAAAACATAAGGAACTATCTGAGTGTAAGATGATATACTTTTTAAAGTAATATTCTAAATTCCAATTCCAAAATATTTTGCTCATCTAATTAGTGCCAGGCCAATTAGGTAATTTCCATTATGTATTTTGAAGCAAGCATGTACAAAACTGCCAAGCATGTTTATTTTAAAATTATTCCTAGAGTTCACCATTCTTAGAATGAAGTATTATTGTACGGAATTGTAATGATTATTTGCTACTTGCTATTTATACCCTGTCATATTCCCAAACTTATTTTAAGGTGACTTAGACATGAATTTATCAAGAAATATTGGGGTTTAAGTGTTTCCTATCTAGTCCACAGAGTGACTCTGTTGGGTTATTTAAACATCAAAACCTTGTAACATTATTTGTTCACGGTTAGAAATACATTCTTTGAAAACATTTCTGGTGCAAGAAGACTCCTCTTTGTACAGTGAAGTAAATAAAGGGTTAAGCTCAGGAAAAACTGTTGTCTCACTTGTAGCAAAGTTAATGAGAAGTATTTACATTTCTGTAAATACTTCTTTTCACCTACTCAAAGTACTTACAATGAGCAAAGTTCATTGTTACTATCAATAGGTCTTTTGAGTTTCTTGAAAGGCAAATGTAGCCCCCAAATTTCCTTTTAGCTATCTTTAAGCTGTCCTTTGAATTTGCTAATGAATCCCTTTCAGAGAAAATCACCAGTGTGTAAGGATCAAGATGAGAGCCCTGTTTTTCATGCATTGAAATCAAACTCAGCACAAGTCAATAACATAGTGTTACTTGTCAGTTTCCAACTATATTGCAACTTACCTTTAAAAAAAATTAAGTTTCTCCTATATTATCAATCCTCCCTGAACTCAGACTCAATAAGAGATCTTTCTTTTGAATGTGTATGCTTTATTTCAATGAGCTCCTGACCATTTTCCTTCTGCCTTTTTCTTATAGTAGGAAGTTCAGAGCAGTTCTATACTCATTTTCAGTACAAAATCTAAACCTAGATTCTTCTGGTATAATGAATCCCTTCCATGTTCCCTTAATAATTTATAAATAATAACTTGCAGTTAATATATTAATTCCCATATTAATGCGATTTTTCTTTAATGTCTGTTTTAGATTTATTAGTCTGAAACTTCTGTAAAGGTGGTGAAAAATAAAAACAATTTAAATAGATAAATATAAATTATTTTTTTTCTCTATAGTCTTCAATTTGCCTGTTTTTGAAGTAAAATATTGACTATGGACTTTTAAAATACTAGCAGGAACCTGTTGAATCTGAAATATCCTCGAATGGAGAGCAAAATAAATCATTTCAGGATGTCCATTCCCATTTTGAGGTATGAAAGTTTAGTGACTTCAATGTAGCATTCCTAAAACGTTAAGCAAAAATTCTCTTTAATCTCCTGTAAAGAGAAATTGTACCATTAATTGTATTTTTGCAGTATCAAATTATAATTATCACTCCTTCATGATGATTTTTATAAATTTCTAGTTAAAACGACATCTCCTGAAGTTTTTGGAATAGCAACATACAGATTTAATAGCTTTTATCAAAGTCTGTTACTGACCAAATATAGTTATATGTATTTCCTTTAGATTGATCAATATTGAGGTAGATTTTTCAACAAACTCCCTATAGGTAATGTATTTATTTGAATGAAATGTATTATGTTCCTCAATGCATGTGAAGATTGTTAGGGTATGGCAGGGACAGGGTAAGGGTGAATGGGCGCAGGGAGGCATGCAGTACTGCTGGGGCTGGCAAGCCAGAGGTGCAGGCTGGCAACCTAGAGATCCCAGTAGATTGCAAATAATTGCAACACAAAAGGTGAGAGAAGAACAGATTTATTTTTAAAAAGTTCATCCAACACAGACAGGGAGTGGGCCTACACTCTAGGCGAGTATGGCCTCCTAGTCCCCCAGAGTTCTGGCTTAAATTCTTTTGTTTTTGTTTTTGGGTTTTTTTTGAGTTGGAGTCTCACTCTGTGGCCCAGACTGGAGTGCAGTGGTCGCTCCCGGCCACCGCAGCCTCGACCTGCTGGGCTCCGGCGATCCTTCTGCCTCAGCCTTCCAAGTAGCCGGAATTACAGGCATGCGCTACCATGCCCGGCTGATTTTTTTGATTTATTGTAGAGATGAGGTCTTGCTGCCCAGGCGGGTCTCGAACCCGCAGGCTCAGGCAATCCACTCACCTCAGCCTCCCAAAGGCACGGGATTACAGGCTGAGCCACCGAGCCCGACTTCAAATCCTTTTCTTGGAGATGTTGCAAGTGACTGCCTTGACTTCTGTGACTTCCTTATTGGCCATCTGTGGATGTCTTGGAGAACCTGTGACACAGAGACTCAATGTTCGCCCACATTATCGTAGCCCCTACAGAAGGGTGTGGCAAGGATTCTATTTCTCTTGCACCTCATCATTGTGTCAGGGTTTAAGAACAAGATGATAAATGGCTTCCCACTCTCGGTCTGTCCTTTCAAAGATATCTGTTAACACAAAATGGAGCCCATCAGTGTTTGTAAGGAGCATATCCTACGTAGTTCTGAGGACTATGTAAAAAGTAGCATGTTGGTAGAGATGTGATGACCAGAAATTCTGTGAGTCGTATACACCACAGGTAATGAGGGTTTCTTAGAAAGTAAGTGCTTTGACAAGAAAAAGTATCTGTCGGGGTCTTTATCATTGTCACTGGTGAGAAGAGAGGAGGAGTGCTTCCAAGGGACACGTGCAGTCTTGCAGGGAAAGGAGTACAAGGGGACCTGGTGAGGGAGGACACAGGATGTCTCCTGGGCCTCTCTCCTACTGCACGACTCAGCCAGGGTCACCCTGGCAAGCCTTCACACTGGGGTGAGGGCTAGGAGCTAGGAGGGGAAGTGCCCAGGGCCAGAATCCCAGCCGGAAGTTGGCCCCACACGCCCCTCTCCCTTGCTTCCAAAGGATTGTCTCTTTCCTTCCTCCCTTGTCCCTGCCCTTTCCAGACCACTTTACCTGCTCATTTTCTTTCCTCCCACATCCCTCACTTGAGCCCCTTGTCCTTGTCCAGAGGTCTCTCAAGTTCACCCCCGTTCTGTTCCGATTGGAAGCAGAGGAGGACTCCCTTAGCCAGCCGTCCCCTGCCCACTTCAGTCCTCCCTAAGTCTACCTTTTTCTCTCCTGAACACAGTGGAGGGCCTGGAGGAGACCTCCCCTCCTAATCCTGCTTATCCCCACAGCCAACCAACCATCCGACCTTGTCCTTCTGACCATTTCCAGATCATTCTCCTACCCAGCGCAGGCAGCACAGGTGCTTTCTGCGACTTGCC